>NC_057948.1:4444776-4644776 GCF_018555375.3 Anguilla rostrata
GCAAGGTACCAATCAGCTCGTTGGGAGCAATTAGGGGTTAGGTGCCTTGCTCAGGGACACTTCGACACGCTCCAGGGCGGGGGATCGAACCGGCAACCCTCCGACCGCCTAGACAACCGCTCTTACCTCCTGAGCTATGTCGCCCCGTAAATAGCTTAAAATACGCGTGTGCCGTTCACAGTTTATTGAGGAACCCGTTTGAGACTGAGGCGGGAGCAGAGGGAGGGAGGGAGGGAGCGAGCGAGGGAGGGAGGGAGGCAGCACTGGCGGTACCAGGGTTCTCGTTTGAGGGTTCCCGGGGCTGCTCCCCCCCGTACTCCCCCGAGCGGCTCTGCGGGGGGGGGGGGGGGGGGGGGCGGATTTCGGAGAAGGAAAGCAGGCGGTGGATCGCGCGTGGTTTATCCAGGCCTGCTGAGAGCCGCCGCTGTGGAGCTCGACCTCTGGGGCACGGGGCTCGGCGCACGGAGCGCGCTCAGTTCACAGCGCCTGCTCTCCGGAGCCTAAACTCCAAACCGCACGGAGCGCGCTCAGTTCGCAGCGCCTGCTCTCCAGGGCCTACACTCCAAACCGCACGGAGCTCGCATAGTTCACAGCGCCTACACTCTGACCGCACGGAGCGCGCTCAGTTCACAGCGCCTGCTCTCCGGGGCCTACACTCCGACCGCACGGAGCGCGCTCAGTTCACAGCGCCTACACTCCGACCGCACGGAGCGCGCTCAGTTCACAGCGCCTACACTCCGACCGCACGGAGCGCGCTCAGTTCACAGCGCCTACACTCCGACCGCACGGAGCGCGCTCAGTTCACAGCGCCTACACTCCAAACCGCACGGAGCGCGCTCAGGCCGTTTATTATGAATGGCTATGCTAATTATTATATCAGCGGGCTATTATTCTGTCGTCAGTGGGGGCTGTGCTAATAGTACTAATGAAAATCTGGGCAGTTAAAATATTTTGATTTAACTGATTAATGATGTTTTTGTTTTTTTAATGATCAAAGGGCCAAGAGCGCTTCTCTGTTGGGGCCCATTTGGCCCCTGATCGGCCCATCGAATATTCCTTGTGTAATGGAAGCATTGGTATCATAAGAGTGGACATCTCTGTACTGCAAAGCATGCGCATAAGCTATTGAAGAATAAGTGTTAATATACAAAGAGATGATGCTGCCTTCATTCTGTGTAAAAAATTTTTAGGCCTTGCAGTAGGTAGTAATGAGGGTGACTATGGACATGATCCATGATGTTTTTTGACCATGATTGTTTTTTCAACCAAAACAGACTCTGCTGGCCCTGAAAAGGGTGAAGTAAAACTTTAAACCAATCCAACCTACATAATAATAGTAATAATAACAATAAAAATAATAATAAGAAGAGGAAGAAGAAGAAGAAGAAGAAGAAGAAGAAGAAGAAGAAGAAGAAGAAGAAGAAGGAGAAAACATCGCCTACTTGTTTTTTTTCTGTTTTTGCGAAATGTTTTTTTTTTTGTGTTCTGTTATGGAAACACACAAAGGCGTGTGGGAGTGAGCCTCAGTTCTATCCGCCGATAGGGATCGGTATTTTGCTACGGGCGCAAACGAGTTCGGGCGCGGGGGTCCCACGCAGCCTCCTTCCTTCCTCTCTCGCTGACCGCCCCCCCCCACCCTCTCTGTGGCAGCGTGACTTTTCTCAGGAAGCTTCCTTTAACAGGCCACGTCGTTATTCTCTTCGCTGAGCAAACTGGCCTTCCGCGGCGATGTCAGTGTCGTTCGAGAGCACCCTGGAGACAGACACCCTGTAGGGGGGGGGGACACTCAAATATGGCCCCCCAGGCCAGTGGTACCACCGGTATGCTTTTCTACATGAATCGACCGATCTGATTGGCCAGAGATTTAACTCACCTAGCGTCTCAGGTCTAAATCATTCCCTGATTGGAGGGGAAGAATGAGAACCGGCAGCACTGCTGGCCCTTGGGGGCCGGAGTTCAGCATCCCCGGGCCTTCCTGCACTCACACTCAGAGCAGTTCACTCTTACAGGAAGTGAACTCCAGAGCAAAGGACTGTGCGGTCACATGCCGCGAACTGTCTTCTTACAGCTTTAGCTTTGCCGTCTTCATTTAGCGAGTCCCTCCCTCCCCTGTCTGATTTCAAGGGTCAGCTGCCACGTGCGTAGCTGGAGTTTACGCCCCAGGTTCAGCTGGGTTTGAATACCAGGCCCACAGAACCGCATTACAACTGGAACAGCTATCACAAATCTGCCAAATGAAGATTAGCTGCTCCCGTTGTAATTCAGCTCCGTGCTCTAGGGGTTTAAACTCGAGGTTTCACGGTAATCCACCGGCATCACTTCACAGTAATCTACGGCAGTGGTTCCCCAACTCGATCCTGGGGGGGGGGGGGAGCAATTTGTACGCCCCTGTTTTCGTTCCAGCCAGGGGCGCGGTGTTGAGCGAACGCGCCCCCTCTTCGGCTCAGAAATAGCGTTGACGCTCCTCTCCCGGGAACGTTCGCACCGTCTGCGAGGTCCGGTGCAAGAGGGTTGCCGTGAGGCGGCGAAACCCGAGGGTCTTTCTTTATCTCGTTCCTACCAGCCCGGGTTCGTCTCGCGGCTCTCCCTTTTGTGAACTCGCTCGTTTGAACTCCCCCCCCCCTGCCCTAAATTAACGACGGTGTTGTGGGCGGCCATTGGCCCACCACCGCCCGCCGGGACGGGGTGAGGGCGAGAAACGAGCGACCTCTTGCCAGCGGGCACGGGAACGGGGGTGCTGCTGCTGCTGGTCGGTAGCCCACAGCAACAACAAGAGCGCCGCAATGTCGAAAATACTGTGCCGGTCTCCGATTTTTAACATTTTAGTCACACTTAAAAAAAGAAAGCCAAGTGACATTTGTGACTCAAACAAGTAAATAAGGGGCAGTAATCTACCAGTAATCTTCACAGTACTCTACCAGTAATCTTCACAGTACTCTACCAGTATTTCTTCACAGTACTCTACCAGTAATCTTCACAGTACTCTACCAGTATTTCTTCACAGTACTCTACCAGTAATCTTCACAGTACTCTACCAGTATTTCTTCACAGTACTCTAAGGTAATCTTCACAGTACTCTACCAGTAATATTCACAGTAATCTACCAGTATTTCTTCACAGTACTCTACCAGTAATCTTCACAGTACTCTACCAGTATTCTTCACAGTACTCTACCAGTAATCTTCACAGTACTCTACCAGTATTTCTTCACAGTACTCTACCAGTAATCTTCACAGTACTCTACCAGTATTTCTTCACAGTACTCTAAGGTAATCTTCACAGTACTCTACCAGTAATCTTCACAGTACTCTACCAGTATTTCTTCACAGTACTCTACCAGTATTTCTTCACAGTACTCTACCAGTAATCTTCACAGTACTCTACCAGTAATCTTCACAGTACTCTACCAGTAATCTTCACAGTACTCTACCAGTAATCTTCACAGTACTCTACCAGTATTACTTCACAGTACTCTACCAATATTTCTTCACAGTACTCTTACCAGTAATCTTCACAGTACTCTACCAGTATTTCTTCACAGTACTCTAAGGTAATCTTCACACTACTCTACCAGTATTTCTTCACAGTACTCTACCAGTAATCTTCACAGTACTCTACCAGTATTTCTTCACAGTACTCTAAGGTAATCTTCACAGTACTCTACCAGTATTTCTTCACAGTACTCTACCAGTATTTCTTCACAGTACTCTACCAGATTTCCTTCACAGTACTTTACCAGTAATCTTCACAGTACTCTACCAGTATTTCTTCACAGTACTCTACCAGATTTCCTTCACAGTACTCTACCAGTATTTCTTCACAGTACTTTACCAGTAATCTTCACAGTACTCTACCAGTATTTCTTCACAGTACTCTACCAGATTTCCTTCACAGTACTCTACCAGTATTTCTTCACAGTACTCTACCAGTATTTCTTCACAGTACTCTACCAGATTTCCTTCACAGTACTCTACCAGTATTTCTTCACAGTACTTTACCAGTAATCTTCACAGTACTCTACCAGTATTTCTTCACAGTACTCTACCAGATTTCCTTCACAGTACTCTACCAGTATTTCTTCACAGTACTTTACCAGTAATCTTCACAGTACTCTACCAGTATTTCTTCACAGTACTCTACCAGATTTCCTTCACAGTACTCTACCAGTATTTCTTCACAGTACTCTACCAGTATTTCTTCACAGTACTCTACCAGTATTTCTTCACAGTACTCTACCAGATTTCCTTCACAGTACTCTACCAGTATTTCTTCACAGTACTTTACCAGTAATCTTCACAGTACTCTACCAGTATTTCTTCACAGTACTTTACCAGTAATCTTCACAGTACTCTACCAGTATTACTTTACAGTAATCTACCAGAATTACTTCACAGTAATCTAACATTTATTTAGGGCAGGGGTGCACAAATGGGGCCAATCCATTTCAGGATTTCATGTCAACTAGAAACGGATCTGACTCTGACCTTTTTTTTTTTTTTTTAAATCAAGAGATGAAGGGGCTCCATGTGTACCCTCAGTAGAAATGCTTTACAGCGGTCTGATACAGGAGTGAACTTGTAAAGAGGTTTTTAGAAAACAGATTTTTTAAGGTTAAGGGGTTAGAACCTATAGCGGTGTGCAACCCCGGGCCTCCAGCCCTCTCCGGCTTTAGAGAAAGCTGGAAGCACACGGCTGGGAGGCAGGACAGCAGGGCTGCCCAATCCTGTGCCTGAAGATCTACCATCCTGCACAGGTTTTCACTCCAACCCTAACAAAGCCACACCTCATTCAACAAGCTAGAGCAGGGCTTCCCCATCCTGTTCCTGAAGATCTACCATCCTACACAGGTTTTCCTGGAGACATTCCATCCTGTTGGTTTTCATTTCAACATTAATTTGGCCCGATTCTAGTAATTAGCAAATCAATAAGATCTCCAGCTGTTGAATGAGGTGTGGATTTGTTAGGGTTGGAGTGAAAACCTGTACAGGACGCTAGACCTCCAGGAACAGGGTTGGGCAGCCCTGCGGTAAAGTGAGGGTGGGGGTGAAAGGGGGTGGGGGGGGGTGGGTACCTGTTGTAGGGGTTCCTCAGGAGCAGCGTCTGACCGCCCGCACAGCTGTCCGACGGGGTGTGGCAGCCGTACACCGGAGGGGGGACGGGGTACTGCTGCTCCCCTGTGAAACCGCAAAAAATTGGCCGGTTAGTCAGAGACACGTTTTTCTCGACGCTGTCCGCTCATCTGAAAACGCTGTGTGGGCAGGGTCACAACAGAGTACAGGTGTCAGACTGGAGGGACGCAGTGTCTGCGGGTTTAACTCCAGTCCTGGAGGGACGCAGTGACTGCTGGTTTAACTCCAGTCCTGGAGAGACGCAGTGTCTGCTGGTTTAACTCCAGCCCTGGAGGGACGCAGTGACTGCTGGTTTAACTCCAGTCCTGGAGGGACGCAGTGACTGCTGCTTTTGGGTGTTGTCGGCACTGGCGGTTAATTTAAGTCTTTTGATTGGCTTACGAATCTGCAACCCTTGCTCCCAAGGCCTTGATTGGCAGCTGATTGAAAGGAAACCACAAAAACCCCACAGACACTGTCCGTGGAACCCTTGGTAATTCAGCCAGACGCCAGCACAACAGAAACTAAGCAGTAGTCTAGAACTGGGCAATAAAGGCTGTATCAGTTTCTGGTTTCATTCCAACTTTTGGCCTTAATTGCTTAATTAGCTCAAACATTTACACCATCTGACATTAGCTATATTTCTTGAGAACTGCATGGATAACAGATTGTTATTGTGTTCCTGTATGAAACATTTCACTAGGACCTAATCCGCATGCGAACCAGTGTTGGTGAATACAACCAGTTAGCTCGTTTAGCCATAATAACTGGCGGAAACAAAAACACGCAAACACACCGGCCCTCCACCAGGACCGGAACTCCCTGCCCCCTGGATGTCAACGGTGCAAAACCTGTGGATTCATTAACGGATTCTGGGCAGTGGAATTAAACAGTCCCTTGGAGACACACTCTTCAGTATCACCGGTCGAAATGCGACCAGGAGTTTTTGTTTCTTTTTTTTCTATTTTTTTTAATAAAAAGTTTTCGTATTTTTTAATTTGCGAAGCAAATGTAGTTTTACCCCTGAGCCGAGCTCCAGAATTTAACGTGAGGCGTCGTCGGTGGCGAACCACACCGGAGCGCACGAAAAAAGACCAGACGAACTGAGAGCGGCAGCCCGTTCGGCCGGATCAGAGCCTGAGCACGTCGCTTTACGGCCCGAGAGTCCATGCAGCCAGCTCGACCGACCGACTCACAACCGCTGAGAAAGACAACAATCAGGAGTTAAAGTTAAAGGAGGGAGATCTCGGAGGAGCGGAGGGAGCGTGAGCGTGTAGCACAGTGGGTAAGGAACTGGGCTTGTAACCGAAAGGTCGCAGGTTTGATTCCCGGGTAAGGACACTGCCGTTGTACCCTTGAGCAAGGTACTTAACCGGAATTGCTTCAGTATATATATCCAGCTGTATAAATGGATACAATGTAAAAATGCTATGTAAAAAGTTGTGTAAGTCGCTCTGGATAAGAGCGTCTGCTAAATGCCTGTAATGTAATGTACGCAGCGGTCAGGAAAACAACAGGCCCTTCTCTGAAGCCGCTGAAGGACAGCTCGCCCCAGCTCCGGTGTTTTTAAAGCGCGAACGAAGAAGCATCGCCGCCCGCGAATATCGGGGGGGGGGAACGGTTCCCTTGGCGATTCTAAAACATTCCGAAAGACTCTCGTACCACTGTTTCCTCCAGTTACCGTTTTCCAGGAGCTGAGGCGTCATTTTACCGCGGCGAATCGAAGAGCAAATGCGCGCGGCTGCTGGCTGACGTTTAACACGCTGACCCCAGGGGGGGGGGAGAAACGGGCGAAACGTTTTTTTTTTTTTTTGAAAAAGGCGATAGTTATTCATCGGTCTTCGACTCAGGAACACTCAGCGCAACCTCGGCGTGACTCTGCAGCGGAGCGCATTTCCCTCTGGTGAAAAACGCAGGAGATTTCGCACACGCGCTCTCGCACACGCGCTCACGTAGCGCGCGCGCACACACGCACACGTGTGTACACACACGCACACATGCACTCGGACATAAATACACAAAGGCATGCACGCACACACATATTGACACATATACACACACAGGCAGGCATTCACACACACCGATCTTTCTCACGTACGAAAGATCACACACACACGTACGCACTTGCTCTCTCTCACACACATATACACTCTCACTCCCTCACTCATGCGCGTACGCAAACTACCTTGCTCTTTCTCTCTCTCTCTCTCTCACACATGCTCTCTCTCACTCTTTCACACACACACACAGGAACACACACACACACACACACACACACTCGCTCTCTCTCCCTCACACACACACACACAGGAGAGGAATGTAATGGCCATTACCCATGTTGCTTTGCTGAGGGAGGGGGTCCTCGTGCTTGAAGGTGTGGTTGGGGAACTGGGTGGAGTGGTGGCTGGGGGTGTGGCCATAGTTTGGAGCACTATCAAATGCCATTGCGCTGTAACCTGGGGGACAGAGAGCCACACAAATTCATTATTAATATTATTATTATTATTAGTAGTAGTAGTACTGTTGTAACATCCATAGTAGTGCTAGATGTAGTAGTAATACAATTATTTCAGAATTTTAACTGCATTTCCTATCCAGAATCAGCAGCATAGATACTAAACTCCTGGAATTATACACAAAAAACTCAGAAAGGCAAAAATGATAAATGTTAAAATGACAAAATAGCATCTTGCAACTATATTTGTGCAACTGTACACACAAGCTCATTACATGATGACACCTATCATGCAGGCACATACATATTTCAGTCGAGCAAAGCATGCTTATTCTATTACTGAGGTCATACAGACACTGGAATAATCTAACGAGTCCATTCTTAAAAGGTTTACATTACATAAAATCTAATATCACGGATAAAATGACCTCACGAAGAATCATTGTTCTTCAAAAGGGTTAGTGAATCTGTTTATGCTTGATGCAAATTTTCTAAAAGAAAGGTGACAAATAGCTGAGCCTGTGTTCGTTGAAAATATGCGAGCCGTATTGTAGCCTGGTGTCTCTTAGTTTTTTGTTTTTTTTGGGGGGGGGGGGGAGGGTGTCAGAGTCAGCAGCTCCATCCCCGTCAGCCCACCTGACCCCCCCCCCCCCCCCCCGCTGAGAGGTGCGAGGGGGTAAAGCATACAGCCGGCGGGACGCCCGTCCCGGGGTGAGTCATGCCTCTCTCCCCCCGACCCTGCCCAGGTAAATCACCGTAAATCACCCGGCCACAACCCCGCCCCCGTTAACCGCCGCCCCCCCGCGTTCCCAGCACGTCCCCGTCCCGCCTTAGTCTTCGTAGCGCGACCCCGTTTCTCACTAGGGGAGGGGCAGTGCTTTATCCGCGGGAGAGGAGCCGGGTTCGGGGGCTGGCGGCGCGCAAATTTCGGCTGATGCGGAACGGGACGGGACGGGACAAGACAGGGCAGGGTGTGAACACAATAAGCAGAGGACTTCCCACAAAGGAATAACTTATTCATTTACCCTTAAATTAATTTGCCAATTAAATGAATTAGCCAATCACTGAACCTATTCATCATTTGCCAAAATATAAAACATATGCAAGTCACCAAACTTTAATCTGTTGTAACGACTGTCAGGCCGTTGTTACTGTTATGACATCACATATATTTTACTTTGTTGATAATTATTGTATCTTACAAAGAAACCACCTTGTCAGAATTTTCAAAAATGAAAAAGAATTTGATTATTTAAATGACTGCATTTCATTTTAAATGGCTCTTATTTCAGCATTAATATGGAGTGACAGTAATTCATGAGGTCATGAGATTATCTCTGATACATTTTTCAGATTATATGTTTTTAAATGTCCCCCATTAACTGTGAGTGGAGTAAATGTTTGCTGAATATAAATTCACTCGAACCACAAGTGAGGGGTGCTTTATGCTTAAAGAAGAAAGTGGAAATCTAAACTTGCAAAACCAGCGACGATAACGATGCAACCCGTTTTTGAAAAGTCCGTTTTTCATAGTGAATTTTTTAAAACTGAATTCATTATAAACTGCTACTTTGGCTACATTTAGCTGAAATGTTACCGAATATTTCTGAAAGCAAAAATGCCAATCCTAATTGTGTAGAACATTAAATGAAAACAATGAAAAGGAATTAGATCCTCAGTTTTTGATTTACATCTATTATATCCCCTGCGACTGCCTCTCCAGTTCAGGGATTCATTCTGTGTTTTTTCAGTCAACGGGGCAGGCGTAAAACGTTATTTTAAATCTCATGAGAGTTTTAAAAAATAATAAAAAATAAAAAAACAGAAATATTTGAAGTGTTATACGATTCATGCGCTCGGATGCGAAGCCACTCCATAACTCCGAAAGACCCCGGATGCCTTATCAGGTCAATAACTCACGAAGCGAGCCTCTTCGTTCCGTCTCAAACGGTTCCCCTCACCCCTCCCCTTCCACACACTCACGCGCGCGCAGCCTTTCGCCCCGGCCAGCCGCGGACCCGACGTGACCTTCGCCGCGCCGCGCCGCGCCGGCGGGACCGCGGTTCGGCCCCGCCTTCCGCCGCATTCCGTCCAGCAGCGAAGGAATGCGATAAGAAGGCTGGGGCTGGGAGCCAGATCTCTTTAATGAAGCTCCTATCAGGGAGCAAGGGATTGGGTAAAATGTGCTGAAGGTAATTGGGGGGTGGGTGGTTGGGGGGGGGGGGGGGGTTGTGCTTGTCTGTCATGGCAGTACAGCCCCCCCCGCCCCCCCCCCTCCGTCCCCCATTGATACTGGACGGGGTCTGGCCGAGTTGGGGAAGCACGAGATGTAACGGAAAGGCAACGGGCCGATAGGTTTGGGACGTTTGATTCTTACGAAACCGTGCCAAAACGCAATCACCGTCCAAGGTAACATTGTTCCCACGCCCTGGTGGTTTTCCCCGAACCATTTTTCCAACCCCAGCTTTGACCGCCCGACCGAAACGCACTCGGGCACGAAATGCGCCACAAGTCGAGCGACAGCGCTCTTACAAGCGCTCATACATCCCCACGTCGTTTAGACCATTCAACAAAAGGCAATGATCAGCCACGGTTCCACACCCAAAACAAGTAGAACATTAAAAATGATAAATACAATAGCCTCGCCGATAATAAACATTTAACGGCAAAAACCGCTAAGAAAATCTGTTTTATGGTATTCATGAGCGAACTGAAATGAGGAGGCAGTTGCTCAGTAAAGTGTGAAATCTAACTAACACACTTAATCTTAATAAAGTTTCAGTCCAATAGGGGTAAAAATGCTGATTCAACGCTAAGCTGATTCAACCTGGTAAAATATATAACATAAAGCCCAGCAAAAACATATAAATAAAAACAGGACTGTGGTTTGTGACCGTTCTACCCCTAAATGCTTAGTTCACCACTATGAATAACCAAACAGTCATGTTATTATTACCCCAATTTACACCACCAGCTTCCCTGGGGTAATCAGTCAAAATGAACTGAATCATCCAAACCAGCAGCGTGAGTTTGCACGAAGCGATTTAAGTTATTCTAGGCATGCGTTCTCACACAATTTAAATAACACTTTGAATTAATTTTTTTAATGTCTTGAATATGAGTGTATTACACTCTGAATGAGATGTTTTGACAAAATAATTTAAATTGCGTACAATCAAATACACAGTTTAACTACTTTTTTAAAAAGTCCAACAGTTTGTAATAAATACTGAAAATAAATGCAGCACTGATTCTGTGGATATTTATCTGTACTTACTACATCACGTTTCACATTTATTTTAGTTTCTCAGTTTTATATTATAAACTGCTGCAGATATTTTTTTAAAATTAATATCTGAATCTGTTATTCAGAAATACAAACAACATTTCATGTCATGGCCAGAATAAAATTGGAAATATGTAGGCTGCTCTGTCACTTTGCTGAGAAGACGTTTTAATGGCAGGTTATTAATTATATTTGCTGCAGTGATGTTTAAAAAGTAAAAAAAGAAATCTCAACAGATTCCTCCATAACAAGTATGCATACCAGCATAATATGTCATTTGCGTCGTGTCAAAATTTAAAAATAATTATATGTATACTGTACACGCATTCAAGAACTACTGAATAAAACAAGCCGATGAGGTCACAGTACAGTTGTTTAAGCTTTCCATTTTAGGATTTTAGGGTCGTTCAAGGTTTTCCACTTTATCTATCATTTATTAACTATACAAAAAGAAAATGACCTTAACTCATTTGAACATGTCATGATGTATCATACCTTAAAATTAATGTTCTCCCATTTCCCACAAAGGAAATTTGGCAATTATTATTATAATCACATATCAAAGTATTGCTGTGATGTCCATAACGTGCACATTAATAAAATAAACTTTGGATTTGTAGTAATTGCAGACTTCATGACACCAAAATTTCAGTCTAAATAGGTTAAGTTTCACTGTCTCTATTTCACTGAAGTCTATACAAAATAAAACTGAATTCTTTATTCATTTAATGTTTCTAAAACACATTCCTGGTAAATATGTCCCTCAGGAACACAATTTTAGACCACGCTACAAAGTATTGTCAGGATAAAGGACACACACACACACACACACACACACACACACACATTTGCAAGCACTGTATTACCATACATGTGAGAAGCCGCGGTGGAAAATCCAGGTTTAGAAAGAAAAAGTCCTCCCAACTATTTTGTTCCAGTCACCTGGACTTATTAATCAGCACAGTTCTTCAGCCAATCAGTGAAATCAGGCTGGCTGAGTTAACGGGTGGAAGAAACACGTGGACATGGACTTTTACTATCCGGCCCCTGGACTCTTCAGCTCAGGTGACCGGGACACCGCAGTAGTGCCTGTACGAAACGTCTCTCTCTCTGAGAAACCCCACAGAGGGGTACAGTGCACCCCATGGTAACGTGCTGGTACCTGGAGCACTTCTAAAAGCCCCTGTCCCAGTGTAGCTACAGACCAGGGCTACAGCACCAGGCCTACAGGCCAGGCCTACAGACCAGGGCTACAGCACCAGGCCTACAGGCCAGGCCTACAGACCAGGGCTACAGCACCAGGCCTACAGACCAGGGCTACAGACCAGGGCTACAGACCAGGCCTACAGACCAGGGTTACAGGCCAGGCCTACAGACCAGGGCTACAGACCAGGCCTACAGACCAGGGCTACAGACCAGGGCTACAGCACCAGTATAGCGCAACACTCTCAGAAAGGCTGCGCTGATGTCCACCGCACTTTTTGTGTTACTACTTTTTCGTTACTTTCAACGCATTTTGAGTCAAAGTTAGTACTTTCGTGTTGACAATATACAAATTATGTGTTACGAAGGGACACTTTTAAACACAGACTGCATAGAAAGTAACACAAAACGTGTTGTCCTTAACAAGACATGGAGGCGCGGTAAAAACATGACATGTTATGTGTTGTTTGTAACACATCTGTATTTTGAGTGTTCTAGGGCTGTAATACAGTATAGTGCAGTGGTATTGGGCTGTATTACAGTATATTGCAGTGATATAGGGC
Organism: Anguilla rostrata; assembly: GCF_018555375.3. NCBI lineage: Eukaryota > Metazoa > Chordata > Actinopteri > Anguilliformes > Anguillidae > Anguilla > Anguilla rostrata. Next base: position 4,457,392 of record NC_057948.1, read on the forward strand.
TGTATTACAGTATATTGCAGTGATATAGGGCTGTATTACAGTATATTGCAGTGATATAGGGCTGTATTACAGTATATTGCAGTGGTATAGAGATGTAATACAGTACAGTGCAGTGATATGGGGCTGTAATAAAGTATAGTGCAGTGGTATAGGGCTGTAATACAGTGCAGTGCAGTGACATGGGGCTGTAATAAAGTATAGTGCAGTGGTATAGGGCTGTAATACAGTACAGTGCAGTGGCATAGGGCTGTATTACAGTATATTGCAGTAGCATAGGGCTGTAATACAGTGCAGTGCAGTGATATGGGGCTGTAATAAAGTATAGTGCAGTGGTATAGGGCTGTAATACAGTATAGTGCAGTGATATCGGGCTGTAATAAAGTATAGTGCAGTGATATGGGGCTGTAATAAAGTATAGTGCAGTGGTATAGGGCTGTAATAAAGTATAGTGCAGTGGTCTCCTCTTACCCTGGCTCCTAGAGGCTGGCTGGTTCTCCATGCAGGTGGGCAGGTAGGGTCCGTTGGCGAACATGCGGGCCTGGTTGGGCGGGGGCTGGCTGGGAGGGGGGGCCCCGAAGGCGCCGTAGCGGCAGGCCCCCGTGCCGGTGAACTGGCCGGAGAAGTGCACGGTGAAGGCGCTGAGGCCGCAGTGCGGGTCCTCGTGGGGGTCGGCGCCGCCCCAGCCGGGCTCCTGCTTGATGAAGGAGTGCGAGGGGAGCGAGCCGTAGGGCGGGTAGTCCAGCACCGGCGGCCCCCACTGGGGGGCGCTGCCGACGGGCAGGGCGCAGCTCCCGCCACCGCCGCCGCCGCCGGGGAGGGCGGGCACCGCCGGCAGCAGGGCGTTCAGGTCCCGCGCGTCCGATCCCATCCGTCCTGAAGAATCGGGCGCCCCGTGGGGGGGGGGGAGCCTCCTGCGCGCTTTTAATTAGTTTTTTTGTCCCAACGAAGGCGAAGGCGCGGTCGTCGAGAAGCGAGCCGGAAACGGCGAAAAAGGCCTCCGAGAGCGTCTCTCCGGTGGCGGCCGCCGCTGCTCGAGGCTCGGCTAAGGAAGTCAGGTCCGCCAGAGCCGCATTGCGGGGCGGGGGGGAAAAGGAAAAGGCAGGGCTTGTCTTTTTTTCGCTTTAACCCGCGAGAAGAAGGAACGAAAGAAAACGCTACGGAAAAAAAAACGAAAGCAGGGCCAGCGGCGGCGTCGTCCGATCGGATAGTCCACCGGGCGGAGAGCGGGGGTGACCGCGTGTGGGGTTGGGGGGGGGGCGGGGCGGGGTGGGGGTTTTTCCAAGGCCCCGGTCCGGGTTTGGGGTCCAGGTCCAGGTCCAGGTCCCGGTTTCAGGAGGGTCTCGCTTCTGCGGGTGCTGGGAGCGAGCGAGCGAGCGAGCGAGCGAGCGGGAGGTCCTGTGCTCGAACTCCCTTCGGCTGCAGTGTCTGTTTTCTTTGGAGTCCCGAAAGCTCAAATACTGCCCGGCGGAGAGCCGGAGGAGGAGCCGCGGGCCAATGAGCGAGGAGCACGAGTCCCTCCTCACCACTCAGGACCGGCCCTTTCCCCACACCTCTGTCTGCTGTCACAGCGAGTGTGTGCGAGAGCCTGCGCATGTGTGTGTGTGTGTGTGTGTGCGTGTGTCTGTTGGGGGGACACTCATAAATCAGCCCCAGCTTTTGTACCCTTTAATTTACTCCAAGCACAACAAAACCCTTCTTTTAAAGAAGGCAATGACGTGTGAATCTGAATTGTAAGTATATTGCATAACGCTATTATGGCCTTGGGAAGACTGGATTACTTAGGCATTCAAAACATTTATTCTTTTTCCTTTTCCGCTGCTATGGTGTCTCTTGGTTTGAAGCTGTTTTGTGCTTGGCTGGTGCTAGCTTGCTCGCTTTTTTGTTTTGTTTATTCATTATTATTTTCTATGCCTTGATTTATTTCTGATTCGCAGACTTCAGTGATACCGTGATGCTGCTGTGCCCAGCGTTCAATCAGCAGTCAAAACTGAAACTGAATATTCGTATTCTTTTTAGAAAATGTACTATTTTAACGAAGGCGTAATGACCTATGGGAGGAAGACATGCCTTCCAAATACTGTCATTTAATATCTATTAAAATATGAAAAATGTGATCTGCGTTGATCTGAAACATCTTTTCAACTTGAATTGTATGATTGTGCGCGGTGCTAACGGTTACTGCATGCTTCTACCTTTCATTCTACGAATAATTATTAATAAGAAAATTTAATTTGTTGACTTCTGAACACAACTCATTTTCAAGATAACTGAAGAGAGTTTTAGAGGGTTATTTTTCTATTTCAGATTCCCATTAAAATGTCCTTAGTACCTGGCGCTTTCGCACGTGCAGTCATTGTCTTCACACCGTCCGTGCGCGCCTTTCTCAGGGGGAAACGGCACAATAAAGTTCAAGGAAACAAAAAAAAAACCTGGTGAAAATTGCATAATGAATTGTAGGCATTGTATAAAATTCGGAAAATATATATCGTTTGCCTGCTAGGCTACTACGAAAACGTTCTGCCAAATTCTGACCAGTATAATCCAGAAAGGTAATCTATTATTATTATTATTATTATTATTTCAGTTTGAACTAAAGGCAAGCATTTAAGCTTAAATTACAATTCCTTATATTCAGGTCAATGCAACTGTTTTAAAATAGCCAACTGCTAAAATGACAGAAATTTAGTAGGCTAGTTATTCAAGGAACGTAGTAAACGCAAGTATCGTGTCTAATTCTAATGGAAACATAACTAAGATTAGTCGTTTTTAATAATAATAATAATAATAATAATAATAATACGTTATTATTGGCATTACTATTGTACTTTCGTATTTTAATCACTATTATTGCTGTATCTTATATATTTGCTGTATTATCAATAGACTACAAGAGAATTGGAAAACCTACATGACACGCAATATTAACGACAGTATCACGGGACTTTGGTACTGTAGGCTATAATTAAAGGACAAGACCAGATTCATGATACCGGCACTAGGGGAATTTTTATTTTTAATGACCAAATTACTTGATATTTTTAAATAACGTGGATTAATATAAAGATAGCCCGTAAAATCCCCTATATTCCGCAATTGACTTTGAATGTGTTCTAGGTGTGCCTAGTATTTTTTATATTATCGCCGCTTATTATTGTCGTTTATTATTATTATTATTATATGATGATGATTATTATTATTATTATTCGTAACAGCATTATTAGCATTAGGCTAAGGGTTTAGTGAAAAAACAAATTAACCGCCATTCACGGCCAATGCAATTAATCATTGCTTATGGGTAAATCAGGAAGGCTCTGTGTAATTAAAGTTTTACCACAAACCGTGTTTGCTTTTAAATCGGCCTGTATTAATTCCGTCATGAACGAATGCCTACCTGGCCAATGTGTATAAAAAGAAAAAAAGGTAATTTGCTGGTTCTCAATAAAAAACTAAATCGGACCATGGGCTAAATGTGTAGCTTCCTCGTAATGAACACCAATAATGCTGCGACGTTCAACTATAGTTTTCAGGAAAATAGCCCTAAATATGGGCATGCCGATTCAATGCATTATCTATTCGCTATTATATAGTATAAGATTTGAAATCTGAAAGAAAAGAAAAAAAGATTATTTTTAGAAGTCGTACACAACTCAAACATTTTCATTGGAACTACAGTAATGTTTATTAGTTGGTTATGATTTTTGATTGTGAAGGCCAAACACATTTTTGTTCCGACACGTGCTACACCTGTAAAGTAATTAAACGGTTAGATAATCCCCAAGTTCATCCAGCAACAGAACAGCTCAACTCTTTTATATATTAAACGCGTGCATACCTTTCAGACATGGAGATACCTGTAAACCAGAAATCTCCTGGTAGGCTACTATTTTCTTCGACCATTTGCCGTTCTACACCACAACAAAGGTGCTACTAGTTTATGAAAACCGCATTGCAAACATTTTGAGTAAAATTACAAAAGCACTGGTTTGACAAAATAACACGACAAACCGCACACGACCGCGCATTGTCACTCTTTTTTTTTTTTAAGAAAAGTAGGCCAACGGTTAAGTGACAAGTAGCTACTGTAATACAAAGGAGAAACACATTTCAAATTACGCTTTCCTCGTTGATATGATCGCAGTAGCTGATTTCGTGGGATTGCATTTGAACGGGACTGAAAAACTGGAAGTGAATGGAGCTCGTGCTGATTTATGTATTTTTGCACGTGTGGATTTCTGTTTTAAGCACTGTAGGAGACCGAGACCGTCAATTTCTCCCTAATAATTAAAAAAGCAGTAATAACTCTTTGCAGGTAACTCGCTGATGTTTGACACGGTGTTTACGGACTCCAACATTCCTTAGAATCCACATAATAAACCGTCTTTTAAATATAGCGTTTATGTAGCCTACCGGGAGTGCTTTTTCTCGATTTATTCCTGTAATTCCAATTGAATTAGGAAATGCACAGCAAAATGTCCTGTGTTAATTCAACTCAAACAGAGTACATATGAGTCAGATAAGGACCATATGTACTCTGTAAAACTTGAATCAGCACAGAACATTTTACTGTGTAGTTTTGCTTTTCGTGCTATAGGCATAGGCAGCAAAATAATGTAGGCCTAGCTAGTGTTGCACTTAATTGTTACAAAGCGCACACGCTTCGTCGACTGGAGCTGGGTCATGCTCGCGATGTAGGCTACTAGAGGCTGCTAACGGCTGCTCGGGTAAGACAGCTTTAGAAAACCGACGCAGTTGCCGCTATTTATAAATTCTTCGGCCTTAAATCAATAATCGTCGTAAAAATAAGCCCCAATAACCCGGAGTGAACTTCCTCGCACAACTCACATCTTCACACAAAAAAAACGACGCAAGGACATGAAACCCGACCGCTCTTGTATAGGCTTCCTCCTCTCCCAGCGCTCAGTGAACCGCGGAACCTCCAAAGGAGAGCCGCGCGCATCTCAGCCAGGCTCCTGACTCCCGTCACCTCTCCCCGCGGTGCACGGGCTAGAGGGGCGGAAAAGAGCACGTGCGGGCCTGATAGTGGACATGAGCATGGCGGCCAAACAATAACATTAATCTCCACACTGACCGTCTAGTTCTTTATGGGAAGATCTGAAGGGAGGGTACGACCTTAGCGTGTGGGGGACCCCCTGGGCCTGGGGGTGGGGGTGGGGGGGGGGGGTTCCCTGTGCCCCACAGTTCCCTCCTTTAACCCGGCCTTGTCAGCTGCCTGTGAGGAAAGAGGAGGACCAGGGTCTGTTAGTACATCTTCACTGGGGAGTTACGCGTAGTCTCCGCTCTCTCTCTCTCAATCCCCCACACCCCTAGCCCCCCCCCCCCCCCCTCGCCCGCCCCCTGTAACCTTACAACCGGCGTACAACTGTAAAAACAGGCAGGGACCCAGCTAACTGTCAGTCCTCCTGTATGTACTCCTCGCTGAGTCATCTGAGCTCAGTAATAAATAGAGCGGGTGACCTGGCTTTGGCCTGCTGCGGGACGGAGAGGAATGCTGTGCTGGATTATCATCAAACCACACTGGAAAACAGGGGAGTGTGTGGGGGGGGGGGGGGTACTCTCCTCTGCTGTCCCCCAATTATAGTTACCACCATTCACTGGCTGATTCATGAATGCATAAATATGTACATGTGCCCATGATATGTAAATAAAGACGTCCAAAAATTATACTGCCAGTTGCTGCTTTTGAAGAACAAGAAGACACGTCAAATCCAAGTAGGAATTTTGGGTCTCATGCCACACGCTGCAAGTCAAAATGTGTATTAAACCCAAATAAAAGGTGAGATTTCGCATCGTCATGGTAAAATATCCTTTCAAGTTTGCGGTTCTGTGGACAGCGTAGCTGTTCGGGCCAAAAACAGACGGGGAAAGAGGTTTGTTTTTTCTCACTCTGCTCTGTGTTTGGACCGCAGATGTTTTGGATGCACATGTGTGCGTTTAATCAAATGAAGCATGAAACGAGAAGATAGGAAGTTGCATTCTCTGTTGCCCTTGAAAAGTCCAACGGCTTTGATCTACAAATGCGTTTATCTGCTTCTTCTGGTGTTGCCAGACATTTTGGACACAGGACAAGTTGTGAAACACCCATTCTAAGTTGCTTTTAATGTTTTAGCCTCTTAATACCTTTTCTACTCTTATTTTTATATTTTTTAACATCCTGTTATTTACCATATATTTTTTAACCTTTTATCTGTATCTGTGTCTGTTCCTCTGTTTGGCCCTCTGTCATGCTGCTCCTATTTTCTTGTTAATTTATTCATATACTTTGTTTTAATGTGTCCCTTAAGCTGTCGTCTACATCTTGTATCATTTTATTTCTTTTTATGTGTGTAAAGCACTTTGTAACTTTTGTTTTGAAAAGTGCTATACAAATAAAGTTCATTACTATTATTATTCTAAATAAGCTCTGCACAGAGATTCCAGTCAGTTCTCTCAATGGCAGCATAACCACAGCAACAAAACTAAGCTCATATGCTAAGATTTATGTAGCCGACATAAACATAATTTTACAGAAAATGGTTTTTTTTTAAATTCTTCGTAAATAATTCCTTCATTTAAAAATGCGAGTTAATTTGCGAAATACGCATTATTAAATCGACGGTATACCTGACACTAGGGGTCTAACACTTGCAAGCAAAGCGCCAACAGCGCACTGACTTTCATTGTAACCGGCGGCTGTGGAAACCGTATTGCAGAAATGTTAGCGGTGCAGATTCCTCTCCCTGCGTCTATACTGTAATGCTCTCTAAAGCTGGTGCTGGTGTGCGCGTGTGGTACTCGTGTGGTACAAACGTGGCTTTACGGTCGCGGAAGTACCGAAATATCAGAACGCCGGCGAGCGACGAGGCTGCCGTCCGGCCGAGCGGGAGCGACGCCGACGGTTTTTTTGCCCGTTAGAATCCCCCGCGGCCCTCGCCCCTGACCGTATCGATTGTAGATTTTTGCGGCTGTCCTGGAACCAATCAGGGAGGACGTGTCTCAATTTGTTCGGCGGTCAGGCCGGGGCGCGGCCCGTACGCGGCGAGGACGCGGAGCGCGCCCGCCAAATTGATGAGCTGAGGCCTGCCTCCCGCGTCCCCCCTTCCCCCCCCCCCCCCCCCCCCCGGACCGCAAACCATCTGGAATTCTAGTCTGGGGCTCGGTTGAAAAAGCCGCTGACCCGGGATTCAACTTTCTTACTCGAGGGAAAGAGGGAGAGAGAGCGGAGAAGGAGAAGAGAAGAAGAAGAAGAAGAAGAAGAGAAGGAGAAGGAGAAGGAGAAGGAGAAGGAGAAGGAGAAGAGAAGAAGAGAAGAAGAAGAAGAAGAAGAAGAAGAAGAAGAAGAAGAAGAAGAGGAGGAGAGGGAGGAGGAGGAGGAGGAGGAGGAGGAGGAGGAGGAGGAGGAGGAGGAGAAGAAGAAGAAGAAGAAGAAGAAGAAGAAGAAGAAGAAGAAGAAGAAGAAGAAGAAGAAGAAGAAGAAGAAGAAGAAGAAGAAGAAGAAGAAGGGGGGTGGGGGCGGGGGGGAAAGCCTGTTATGGTGAAAAAGCCGCTCTGTCAAAGTCCTTCATCTTGCCATAAGCTGGGGGGGAAAGGACTACTCGAATGGAAAGAAGAAACGGTTGGAGGATTTCCATCACTTGGCGAGGCTAGATCACGGAGAAAGAGCCGTCGGAAAAACAAAGCCGGGTCGCCGTACCTGGAAAAAGAGGCTCGGCCAGAAACAGCCCAACTAGTAACGCGGTTCGCCAACTTCCCTCTGCCCAGCCTGAGCTGACGAACGCGCAGTTTGCTCCTTTACACAAACCCAGCCTCCCTCTCACCCTATTTCATTCCGGTCTTACCGGCATAGCTCCAGAGGGTGGGACTCACAGAGGAAAATGCAGCAAATGCTACTGAAGAGATATGTCACCAAGGGTTGCCAGATGTCTAGTTTTTGTGTCGGAATGACCAGTTTTCAAATTATTTCTACAGGTCTGTTTTTTGGGTGCCAAGCAGACAATAAAAATATTCGGTCTGAATAACTGAATGACATTTTACAGCTAGTTGAATAATGAATTCCATCTTCCGTTTGCACTGTTACACTTTTCCCTCCTTGAACCCCCCAGTCCCAGTCCACGATTAAGCTAGTCGACAATGTGTGTGCACGGTGTCTGATTTGGACGAATTCTAAATCTGGCAACCCGAATATTACCCCAGTTTTGTTTGTTTTTTTGTTTTGCTATTGTTTGTACTGCGAGTACACTCACATGTACGCCCTCAATTTCTTGCAAAAAAAAGTAAAAACAAAATTAAAATGTACACACGATGCAAAGATACAAGGCTAAAAAACAAACACAAAAACCTGCATCCATGCCGCGAACACACAAAGATACAAGAACTATTTCTGACCTGTGTTGCGTGTTTAAGTGCAGACCTACTGGGCCGTGGGTTTTTGTTTTTTGTTTTCTGTTTGTTTTGCACCTCAGAGCCACCGTATCTTTCAATTAATTGAATTACCCGATTAAACACAAATTGCATATGAACACTAACACTGATTGGTAAAGGGAATCAATTTCATCAATATTTAATGAAATATTTCTCAACATTTTTCCCAATTTAAATTTACAGCTGAAGTGCACTATGATTTAAAGTGCATTATGACGTAATTCCATATTCACCATTTTATTGATTTTAGCTCATTGCCATGTCTTCAAAATCAGGGATGATGTGATTTCCTTGTACACTGACACAATAATTATAGATGTTCCTTCACATTTTCAGAAATGGGCAAATAAACATCACAGTACAACAATGGAAGGCGCCATTTTGATGGAATTAACCTGGGTCTGATTGGAGAGTTTACGATTTTGACAATGGATTTTGGCTCTCAGTAAACGTTCCTTTTTTTTTTAGAAGGCAGTTCTTTCCTTTTCCCCATTGCAGGGGAGGTTAGAATGTACTGAGGCACTCTTAAATAATACAGGAGAAAATTAATTGCTCCCTTGATCATTGTAATGACCCCCCCTCCCCCTCCCCACAACAATTCTGAGTGTGTTTTGCCCGAGAGATCTCTGGGAAAATAAAGGGCTGATCTTGCTACCTGACCCAGAAAATATGCTGGTTATCCACACCCAGCGGGCTTACCAAAGCAAATCTCTGTCAAGGTGCTTTAGTCAAGAGCCTGAACCGCCTCTGTCACATGGTCCATTGATTGATGCCCCCCCCCCCACACGCCGCCCCCCCCCCCCCCACCCCAACTGGTTTTTATTTGTCTGGCCGACCGCTGGTGAACCGCGAGTTTAAAACAACAGCCCCGTTAGAGAACGGGTAATGGGAAAGGGTCTCCGCTCGCCCGCGACCAAGAGCGGGCGGGGCCCGAAGCCGCTTGAAAGCACAAGCCCAGCGATCGAACCCGACACCCCCGAGGATGAAGGCGGGGGAGGGAACCGTGCGGCGGACGGCGAGGGAGACCCGCCGGCCGCGCTTCGCGCGCTACGAGACGCGTTTCGAGGAGCGGCCCGGGACGGGCGGGGGGGGCGGGGGGGGGGTGGACCGCAGCCTCAGAGGCGTCCTTATCGGCGCGGGGGGGCTTCTGAGGAGCGCTGGGCGCCGCGCCGGGCCGAGAACAACGCCTCACTGTCCCGGCGTTTCGGGACAGTGAGGCGACTTCCCAAGTCACGTGACCGTCCTTCAGCGCTTCGCGGTCCCGCACCTGTCTCCCCCCCCCCCCGCGCTTCAAAGGCAGCTTGGGACAGAAAGGTGGAGATAAAGCGGGACGAAGCCTCCTTTTCGTTACCGGGGGTGAGCCGGAGTTTCTTTCCCACGGAGGGCAGGCAGACTCCCCAGCGCTATCTCCCGAGCCTGTCGGCTGTCGGCACGAGTGGGTCGCAGTTACCGTGGAGCCCCATTCGTAACGGGTTACCGGCGGCGACGCAGAGCCGTGATGGCCGCCGCGTCGGCCTTCAGCTGGAAAGGGGGCTTCTTCGGCTCACTGCAGCTCACTGCACTCTGTTTTCCCACTGTGATCTCACAGCAGCTTTCCTGCACGAAGGAAGCACTTATTATGACATCACGGGCCCGAGTCTCGATTGGCCTGCAGTCTGTGGAATGTGACGACGTGGTGGTAGTGAAACTTTAATAGAATGAACGAAAGCAATCGATCACTTCCTCAGAAAACATGTTGGAAGTTCTCTTTTTGCTTTGAGTAGACACTGAGTGCTCTGAGGTATTGACAGAAAAAAGGCTTTCATGGGTGTCAGGGGCTTCTCTTACACAGTTTTCTTGTCCCAGTATTCCAACATCACAAAATATTGACTGTCCTAAAAAAGCCATTGCTGGGAGGGGGGGGGGGCACGGATGGGCCCATAGTCTGGTATCTGTTAAGGCACTGTTCCAGTGCATGGATGGGCCCCACAGTCTGGAATCTGTTAAGGCACTGTTCTATTGCATGGATGGGCCCCACAGTCTGCTAACGTCTTCCTCTGACACAGTGTCTGAGAGACCATCCTCCTCCGACACAGTGTCTGAGAGACCATCCTCCTCCGACACAGTGTCTGAGAGACCATCCTCCTCCAACACAGTGTCTGTGAGACCATCCTCCTCCAACACAGTGTCTGTGAGACCATCCTCCTCTGACACAGTGTCTGAGAGACCATCCTCCTCCAACACAGTGTCTGAGAGACCATCCTCCTCCGACACAGTGTCTGAGAGAGAGGGGATTGCATTGCCCAGGGTACACGAGGGTTCCATCGGTTACATTTCATCGCAATAGACACACCTGGATAATTTTCTGACACACCTTGCGCTAAGTACCTCACTCAACTGCAGCAACCTTTGTATTACCAGTCCAGTTCTCTTACCATTACGCTACACAGCAGCACCAGGCCCTGCATTGAAAATGCAGAAAATGAGCACTCTAATTACAGTAGAAGTGATTCAAATAAAATAGACTGTGAGCAGTGGGCTATTTTAAAACTCCATAATAAACAAAGAACTCCACATCAAACTTATATACAGGCCGTAAACGTCATCGGCCAAATATTTGTCCGGGTAAACAATTTCAGAGATTTTGAAGTTTTCATGTGGGAGGACAAAAGAACAATATTAAAATCAACCTTCTGTGTGATGTCTTATAACAATGCTTGGTGGAATGGTACATTAGGGACAGATTAAAAAAAAAAACCTTTTTGTATGAGTATTAGGCATTAAAAGGCTGGCTCCTCTTCAAACGGATGAATGGGGAGGTTTTCCATCTTCAACTGGTTACAGGACCCCGTCCAGCTTAGCCGAAACTGACAGAGGAAATGAACTGGCCTTAAACCAGTATCAGAGAGGTACACACAGCCACCTGTGACCCCATTAATTAATGCACGCCAATTTATTCATGAAAGCCTGACCTTGGACACATTAAAAAAACTATGGGGAAGGAATGGATATATGGACATATGTGCTCAAAGGATATGTTCTGAATTGTCTGTTCACCTGATTTCACTGAAATCATAATTTTATTTTTAGAGAGAAACTGTACTGCGCTGCCCATAACTCCTAACGTAATGATAGTTTTGGAGCGAAGCCCCTCTTTGAATGGCCGAGAGAATGTTCTAGAAGCCATGGATAATGAAATACCCCCCGGAAAAAAGCTCCTGCATCAAAAGGGGTGACCCCCATATCCTGAGAACACATAATTAATCTTTTGTGAAGAAATATTTTATCTTTATTTTATGAGGACTAAAACTCAAGAGAGACTGGCCTAGGTCCAAGAGACAGCAGGAATTATGTTTGGCCCGAACGCTTCTCCAAAGATACTATCTCCGCGTTCGAACTCCGCGCCATCGGTTTAATGGGAATCAAACACCAGGCCCACAAATCACCTGGGGGGCTCTTATCTCCAGGCTTGGAACGCCGAACCGCGCGCTGCAGAACACGTCTCCTTCTCAGCAGAAGGATCAAAACCCACTAAAAATAAACGGAGAGATTCGAATGTTACAGCGTGTTTGAAGGAAAGATATCACCCTCAAGGACAAAGGGTTCACTCGAGCGCTCAACGTCTGCTTCGCCCCCGATTGGCCGTCCCGCCGAAGACCGCTGATGCGGTCAGATTCGCGTCAGCTGACGAGGGCCGCCTATCTAACGGCGGGCATGAGTCACGCGGCCGCAGATACGCAGAGGGCCCGTCAGCACTCCGGCACATTCCGAGGCTCGGCGTCCCCGCCCGACAGCTGCACCGTGGGCCTTTTTCTGTGAGACACACACACACTCACACACTCTCTCTCTCTCACACACACACACTCACACACTCTCTCTCTCACACACACACACACTCACACACTCACTCACACACACACACACACACACTCAAACATTCTCTCTCTCTCACACACACACACTCACACACTCTCTCTCTCCCACACACACAAACACACACCCACACACTCATTCTCACACACACACACACACACTCACACTCTCTCTCTCTCACTCACACACACACACTCACACACTCTCTCTCTCTCTCACACACACACACTCACACTCTCTCTCTCTCTCACACACACACACTCTCTCGCACACACACTCACACTCAATCTCACACACACACACGCACTCACACTCACACTCTCTCTCTCTCTCACACACACACACACACACACACACAGCAAGTGTGACTGAGGATGATGGAACCCATTCATGTGAAAAGAAATTCGCATCCCACTAATTCAGTGACAAAACCAATAAAAATGTTGGTGGGGACGGAAACATGCCGTGGGATAAGACCTGTCCGGCCGACTGTTTGGGCGGTGGCTTTTCCATGAAGACGGTGGTTAAGTATACTCCACCTAAAAACATGTGTGTCAACCGCTCCATCAACCACTACCATTAAAACGAGCAAGGATGCATCCTCACCAGGACACCAACACCAGGAAATAAGCCATTAAGAGCGAGCTGTTCGTCATACCATAGAAGAGTTCGCTGATAATTTTCAAATGTCTTTTTCTGTGTGCCAGGTTTGCGCGGAACAAGGACTCGTGGTTACAGCTCAGTGATTTTCACTTATTTCCTCTTAGCAACGTGTGCATGGCGATATGTCTGAGAAACGTCCTAAATTTTAGAAAAATAACACAAGGATAAAGGAACCCTTTTGATCCTGTATGGAACCTTGGCCATACATCTCAACCAATCAGTGCCATTTCTTTTGATTCGGAGCCTCGGACCTCGGCTTCTGCGAAGGCCAATAACATAAACACTCTCCCAGCGAGACATGAGCGATCAATCACGCTCTCGGTCCATTGTGATGCGTTTAAGACTGATTGGGCCATACTGAGCTAAATCATCCAAATTCCAGGACTGTCATGACTCTCACTTCACAGATTAGGATGAAAAGAAGGGTGCATTCCTAAATTTGATAATTAATGGCTTACCGTGAATTACTGTACTGCTTTTCCACGTTTCGAGGCAAAGGAGAATTTACTAGCACAAGCATGCGAGTCAGTGTGGAGGACGGAGTGTAGCACAGTGGGTAAGGAACTGGGCTTGTAACCGAAAGGTCGCAGGTTCGATTCCCGGGTAAGGACACTGCCATTGTACCCTTGAGCAAGGTACTTAACCTGCATTGCTTCAGTATATATCCAGCTGTATAAATGGATAAAATGTAAAATGCTATGTAAAAAGTTGTGTAAGTCGCTCTGGATAAGAGCGTCTGCTAAATGCCTCTAATGTAATGTAATGTAATGTGTGAGAAGTCCTTGTACATTCGATTTTATAATCCTTACAAATTGTAATTTTTCTGCCGTCGGCAGACAATGCAGACTAAAAGGGCTATTCATTATTGGGAGGCATGAAATATGACTCCAACGATGGCTTCTGTTATTAAATAAATAAACATTCCTTATCAGTGGAACAGAATGGAGGAATGTTTCAAGGGGCACCACCGAACCAGGAACAGCAACCGTCGGATCAGAAAAATCCGAATGACCTTCGCCCTCATTTTTCTCGCGATCAGAAAGGTCATAAAAGGTTGAACCGCGCGCTGAGCTGTCAACTGCTCATGAATAAAAATCAGTACTTGCTCAGTGGTTCAAAACGCATTTTCCTAACGCAGACGAGACATCCATCATCTTCGTTTAACGGCCATTGAAGCAGACAGTGACGTATCTTGTTTTTTTTTTTTTGTTGCTTTGAAACTCAGTCACCGGGAGGGAACATAAACAGTCTGGTAGACCGTTACCCACGCAGTGAAAGCGCTGCACCAGCACACGCAAGCAGGGAGGCAGCAGGCGGACCAGGACCCCCCCCCATCCTCCCCCCACCAGATCCCACCAAGTCGCTCCCGTGCTTTGAGAGAAAACAACGGAAAATGGAAAAACACCAAGAGATGAGCGACTGGATGTGATAATCCCCGTGCCGATAGGGTGGAGTCGGGCCAGTGTGGGTGGGCGTGTCTCCCCGTGCCTATAGGGTGTGGTCGGGCCAGTGTGGGTGGGCGTGTCTCCCCGTGCCGATAGGGTGGAGTCGGGCCAGTGTGGGTGGGCGTGTCTCCCCATGCCGATAGGGCGGAGTCGGGCCAGTGTGGGTGGGCGTGTCTCCCCATGCCGATAGGGCGGAGTCGGGCCAGTGTGGGTGGGAGTGTCTCGCCGTGCCGATAGGGTGTGGTCGGGCCAGTGTGGGTGGGAGTGTCTCCCCGTGCCGATAGGGCGGAGTCGGGCCAGTGTGGGTGGGAGTGTCTCCTCGTGCTGATAGGCGGGTCAGGCCAGTGTGGGTGGGAGTGTCTCCCCGTGCCGATAAGGTGTGGTCGGGCCAGCGTGGGTGGGCGTGTCTCCCCGTGCCGATAGGGTGTGGTCGGGCCAGTGTGGGTGGGCGTGTCTCCCCGTGCCGATAGGGTGTGGTCGGGCCAGTGTGGGTGGGCGTGTCTCCCCGTGCTGATAGGGCGGAGTCGGGCCAGTGTGGGTGGGAGTGTCTCCCCGTGCCGATAAGGTGTGGTCGGGCCAGTGTGGGTGGGCGTGTCTCCCCGTGCCGATAGGGTGTGGTCGGGCCAGTGTGGGTGGGCGTGTCTCCCCGTGCCGATAGGGCAGAGTCGGGCCAACATGGGCGTGGGGGTTGGGTGGGGTCGCAGACAGAATGCGATGGAGGGCTCGCCTCTGTGCCCACATTCTGCACCATTAACCCGTGCTGCGGGTCCCGGCCGGCATGCCAGCAGCTCAGTCAAACATGCCGACGCCCGCCCACGCCGATGAGACTCCCCTGCGTCGCCATGGGAACCAGTGGCACGGTGGTGAAAAACCAGGCCAGTTCGGGAGGCAAAAAAGGGTGGAGCAGAGGGGATTCTGGGATTAGGAGGCCTGTCAGATGTCCTGGGACCTTCGCAATAGGGGCCTGGGGATTGGCTGTTAAATTTTAGCGGCGCAGCAATGAGGCCCTGGCTGGTTTGGTGCAACTTTGTGCACCTCAGGCTGTGTCCGTCAGACAAAGGCCACCCAGCCATTCTGAGGCTCCTCAGTGAGCCCCCGTCCCCATAGTCACCTCCAATCCCTCACATACCCAACAACACTGCAACTTAGTGCACATCAGCATAACGCCTATGGCCTATGGTCTCTGCTCACATCCAGCAAGTGGGAATGGGACCTTTGACCAATTGTTTTGAAATGAAATGCATGAACGCAGCCCTGGAGACTATGCACTTTCACCATCTCTCCTGACCAGTTCATCAGACCAGTAACTTTCCTGTCAAACATGACAGTGCTATAAGTGTTTTCCATTAAAAACAAAGAGGTGGTACTAGGACTGGCACAGATGCAACAAAGGTCTCCGTGGGCCCTGCTAATCTCGGGAAAGAGCAGGGCTGGCAGTCCTATCGGTTTTCTATTGAAGTTATAAACGCACAGCATCGCTCGTTAAATTGGTGATGCCTATGTTCGCTTTCTGGACTTCGAAGTTCTTCGGCGGGAAAGTAACAAATAAACAGCGGCAACCTGGCAACTGAACGCGCAAAGCGGCGTTTCATTAATCAAAGTGTTGCTGCAGAGGGTCACTGGCGGCAACTAGCCTGCCTGATGCACACCAACGGAGCAGCACGCAGAGCCTGCGTACGTCACCCTTATTTCCTCAGGCTGCCATGGTGAAAAACAACACTATTGTTATCAGTGTGTGTTCTGGGTTCTGGGGTCACTGATTTTCAAAGCCGCGGCTAATAGATGAGCGGAAATGCTCACCTCTCTGCTTGTACAGTGTTCGCTGTCCATAGTGCTGTCTGAGCCGGCGACAGGTCAGCAGCAACGACACGCAAACGGACGCGATCTGCTCCTCCTCCTGCTTCTCTTACAATTACCGGCGATCTCCGCCTACCGTTAATTCGGCAGCCTCGCAAAGCTGCTCTTATCTTTGTTAAGTGATGACGCGAAAAAACTGAGAATGTTCCTATAACCGCTACAAAAGTCCACACCTCGGTGATTTCCCAGCGAACTCGTGAATCACCGCATTCCATTTCGGATGCGGAGGAATACACTGCAATCGTTGACCAGTACGGGCTGACAACGCCAAGAGGATTGCTTGACGCAATTATTTTTAAATTGGAAATGATGCGAGACATCATCGGGGTCATATGTCCAATCACAGCCACAATCACAGTACAATCTTATGTGTCCCCTTAGGGTGATTATATAGGGCTACAGTGCACGCGGACAATAGAAATTAGATAGCACACACGGCACACGCGTGCCACACAGACACAGGTAGTTTAAGCGAATTACATGTGCATTATTAAAAATTATTATTTAAAAAGGAAATAATAAAAGGCAACTAATATGTAAGAGCTACATACAAAGAAATGGATCGTTTGGATTTGTTGAGTTCAATCTCATTAGTAGAGGGAAATTCAATAAAGAAATGCTATCAGAAAATAAATTTATGTGCTGTAAGGAACGTGTGCATAATAGTGCTTCTGCAGCTTGACTGCCATTCGCATTTTCTTTTTGCTTGAACTTCACGTTAAAAGATGTTTTTTTCAATGTTAATGTAATGGCTGTTTGACAACAGATCTTAGTATGAGTTAATAAACCTTTATATAAGCAAACGCCAGAAAGCCTACCATAAATTTCTTTATATGATACACGCAACATCAGAGTGCTGGCAACAGCCATAGAAAATTCCTGTACCAGGCACACACTGGTTGCTAAGGACATATCATGTAAGCTCGTTGTGAAACACGTCATGAAGTATTTCCCTTCTGCACATTATTTTGAGATTTTATCTAGCTGAACTTGAAAGTGACAAGCTGGTGTTAATGTTTCTGTAGCATGGACATGATGTCACGAGAGGCCTTTCTTTTGAAAGGGGGCAGGAGAGCTTCTCTCTTCAGCACTGTCTTTCATTCACTTCGCTGGTTCAACTGGCACAAACAAAATTTTAAAAAACGTATATAAGACTAATAATAATAATAAAGATCTATATTATGTTTTCAATTTTTCTACCCATCAAAACATCTAGGAGCTTTCTGTCAGCTGCCATTTTGTTTCACTCACCATTTTATTGGCTGCTGTGCAGATAATGACCTGGAGGACCACTGCACACATCAGACTGCAGGTCCCTGCTCCACCAGAGGGGGCACCGTGAAGCGATGTGAAGACGCCGTAGCCTGTAGGGGTTGATTATACAGCCACAGTCAGCACAGGTGTGTTCAGAACTCCATTCCGGTGTAAGCTCCTTAAGTCACTCTAGATAAGAGCATAAGCAAAATAAAAAATAAATTGAACTGAAAATGTAAATTTTTTGCATTCCACAGTACTTTGAATAGGTGCACATTTACGATGAATTTATTGTATTTATTTAACCTTTATTTAACCCAGTTAGTGTAGTTGAGATTAAGTCGGTCAAAATAAAAAATAAAAAATCTTTTATTGCAGTGAAGTGCATGAAAAACTGTCTTTATTTGATCAAATTTTTTACTGACCCTGGGATTATGGCTTTATGTTTTATTTGTTTTTGTTATTGAAAAGTCATTTATTAGTTTGTTGAACACTCCAAATGCAGGCACCAGTTAAATTAAATGGCTGCACTTTACTTCTACTTTTTCTGTTATGCTATACATTTACGAAATCACGTACAAACTACAGAAAATCTCCTCTTTTAGAACTACAAGTTCCAGCTGTAATGCAATCTTGAAATAAGTTTCCGATGCTTCTGTAAAAATATTTTTCGGCTTCAGGACTGGGAATGTACTTGAGCTTGTGGTTCCTGCTTGTTGTAGGGTGGATTCAGCAAATGTGGGACATCAGCAGAAGTGGGATACTTAAGCTTTGCATTACTCTGCCATGTAAGAATCAACAGCCGATCAAAAAAAACATTCTTGAATTGTTGCTACAATAGTTACTGTCATTCAACAATTTTTTTTATTGGACTGCCGTCTTTACAGTGGGCGTGGTCAGCCGTCAAACTAAGACTGATCATTGCAAGTGAACGGTAAGTGGACCGACATTTGAAATGACACTTAGGAATGATAAGGTTACTGGGTTAATAAAAACGAGTCAAAAACATCCTGTTTTGATCTGCAATATAGTGGCTAAAACACTGCTCAAAATACAATTTTTTTTTGTCATATTGTCTTGAGTTTTTATGATTAAGGGGGGGGGGGGGGGTTTGCACTGTTCCAATTCTGCTGAACATGTTAGGTAAAGTGGGACAGCGTTTTTCATGTGAAGTGGGACAACGTTTTAATCAGTCCTGGTGTAATAAGCCTACAATTTACCACAGTTTTATACACTTACATGCTAGTTTAAATCATACTTCACATCTGTTTTTATAGTAACAAGTACATTATTTACACAAAAAGTATGATAAAATCATAAATCTTATTGATATTTTTTGCTCATTTCAGGAAAACTGTGCCACCCAGTGATAGAACACAGTTGCATGTAAGGCCAGTGGGAGAGAAGAGACAAATGATGAACTGTTCAGCATTCCTTGCCGATGTGTTTTTAGTTCAGGTTAAATTGTCTGCAATTCAAGTATTGCTTTTCAAACTCGTTTTTCAAATGCAATCTAAATGCAGTGTAGTTTAGAAACTTAACACTACATACACTACAAATCTTCAGTGAAAAATAACTTAATAATAATAAAATGGAAAGAAATCACTAATGTTACAAATCCCATAGGAATTCTATATAAATGGTTTTGAAGTATGTGCATGCCTGTATATTTTCCTGGCTTTACAATGAATAAGTAATATATTATCATATTTCTTTTTGCACTTTAACAGTAAGATTCTGGACTCTCTGTGTACCAAAAATGATAAAGATCTGACAGTCCTAATTTATATTTCTAGAGATTATTTCATGGATAATCAAAAAACTTGAAACCATTTCGACTAAACACTAAAAATAGTATGTTTAGAAAAACAAGCAATACTGCCTTATACATTGGCCGATTTGAAAAAAATGAACAGATTTGCGATCAGTTCAACTAGCTTGGCAAGTGTACCAAAAGAATTTCAAAACTTCCACTAAGGACATTAATGGGTTAAGCTTGAAATGACTGTTCTACTTCACCATATATGCTGTCCCACTTCACCTGAATACTCCGACTGAGTGAAAGAGGGGGCCATGCTATGTTTAGGGGTGTTTATCTTCTATACAAAAACACATTTCAAAAACATTTTCACACATAGATGTTAAGAAGGATTAAACCAATTCATAGAAACATCACTGGTGCAAGTAAAAAAAAGTTTTTGATAATCTCCTACTGAATTTACCAAAAAAGTGTCCCACATTTGCTGAATCCACCCTACCTATTCCCATAACTCGATGGAATGTTCTGGATTAGCATTCCCCAATACCCTAGAATTTTACTTTAGCGTTATGGAACAGTTCCTTTTGTCGAAAAATTTTCAATTTATTACCAAGCTTTAAAATTCACATGTTGTTCATACAAAAGAAACTCGCTGAAAGAAAGAAAAAACGGAATTGCCGAAAATCTAATAGCTAAATATGGAGTTAATGTGATACACACTGTAAAATACACATTTTAAAAAAGGCTATTCATAATCAACTGTAACATGATTGTGACCGATTGCTATTGAACGTTCACAATTTATGATTCCAATGTAGGCCTAATATTTATGTAATATGCTATGTAATATAAACATCTGATGTAATCCGATTAAAGCATAACATTTAACAAAACATGTTTGTGCTAATTACGTATCAACGCATTAGCATTTTAAATTACTTTAAAATAAAAATTAAAAATTAAATAAAATAAAAAACATTCCCATCTGTGTGCATCACGGGGGTCACCACGACAAACCAAAGATTCATTTTCAAAGTTTGTAACCAAATACATTTGTTGTTAAAGGGGTCCGGTCTTGCAGTTCCCCGGCCATGATTTAGGTACAGTAAAGCCCGCCTGGCGGAGGGTTCAGGCCACGGCGGGGGGATGAACTGTGGCAGTTTTACAAGCCCTCCTGAAGGGAAGAAGTGTTTCTCATCATTTGGACGATGCGCCGCTCAGTAGGAGATTTACGGACTGACGCGTCGAAGGGGACGCGCTTAATGCTGGGCGGTGTGCGGGTTAAAACCCAGATCCAGTTCCTCCCTCAATCACCCCTAAAATGGCTCGCCCTTTATGGGAGCGCTTGGTATTCTCATAGATATACTGGCGGCAGTGACATATCGCATGGCAGAGGGAGTATCGTGTACCCATGTGATTTTCGCATCCTAGAAGAAATTAAAAACGTATGGCGCTGCTACGGTGGTCCTCGCGCAGTATAACTCAGAGGCTTCCATAAGAACACTCTTACTTTCAGATCTGCCGCTGAAAGCACCAGGCCTCCGAATTCCCGCTCGTAGTCAGAAGATTGATAACTGAGACGAAAAAAAAGAAAGAGAATTACATGGACGTTGAGACGTCGGACTTATTTAAGAGCAGATAGATGATGTGACCTGTGAACTTTAAACCCGCCACGACCTCTGATAGCAGAGGAGCAGCTGGGCTCGTTTACTCCCACGACGGAGCGGGGTAACTCGAGAAACGGAGAAAACTCCGAGAAGGCTTGATTCACGTCCTCGAAAGCGCCCTTTGAGAGCGAGGGAGGTAGACCGCCAACTGTATTTACTCCAATAAAAAAGTCGAGATTAATGCGACAAAATTAACGATTTATAAATATGTTGGCAGTAACAATAATGGAGTTTTTAAAATTATTTGCAATGAACCATACATGTCCAATTAAAACAGTGTAGGCCTACTAGTAAGAAACTACTATTAGGAAAGACAATAGGGCTCTTGTTTGGAAGATCTACTGGTTGCACCCAGAGACTGGTTGCACCTTGCAGATGGTTAATTAAGTATTTATTGAGTACATATAAGCCATATAGGCCTACTCACCACATATGAGGGAACACCATCATATCTGTAAATGTTGCTATGCGTGTATTAAATTTAATAATATCCCGAAAATCAGTGATCAACAAGTTGGCTGCTGTACATATAAATATGACTCATATAAAATATTTACCAAAGCACCAATTTGGAGCATCCATATTTGCTATTAAAGGCCTGACAACCCTTGCAAATAGGAAGTAATTGATATTTCTTTGTGGGGAAACTTGAAACATATGTATGGTAAATGCTTAGTTGAGAGGCAAAAAATTGAGTGTACTTGAAAGTGCTACGCCCAGTAAATATATAATTAAATATACATTCCAGACTGTTTAAATATTCAAAGACCACAAAATACGGTTTTTATCTGAGATGCAATTCAAAATAAGACTAATTTTGCATTGCCTGATGAGATTAATAAATATCCAGTGTTACAATGCTAGGCATTGTTGTACAGTAGCAAGTACAGTAGCAAAGAAGGTATTGACAGTTGTGGGATTTTGCTTTTGTCTTTTTGAACGACGCAATAAAAATCGAGCTGTATAAATGGATTACAGATTGTGTAAAATTACAGGTTGGTCTAAATGGATTTGGGGACTCCGCCTACCTTCACATAGCCTATCAGCTGTGATCTGTTGGTGTATATAGGGTGTGGGGGGGGGGGGGGGGGGGGGGGACAACATCTGAAGACGTTTTTGACCTGAGGCAGATCCAACTCGGATCAAAATGTTGTCTAATAATGGTGCATTTGGTCAAAGGGGCTGGCAAAAAAATACATTTTGGGCCAAAAGTAGTTGGTAGTTCCTGTTAACTACACTTTTAAATAACAAATAAAATAATTAAGTACTTGTTGAACAACCAGAAAACTTCCAAAACCAGAAAAATGTAATCAGACTACTTGTTTAACTGCACGTAGTTAAACTACTCCCCAAAACTGATAATAGATCTGCCTAAATAAGTGTCTGAGAAACAGAAATCCACAATCTACTGGTCAATAGAGGTTTTCCAATCAGAATGATCATATTTTCTTTTGCAGAGAAGGGAAAGAACACCACATTTCATTAGATTAGACTGAGAGTACTAATGTTGCTTAGCTGTTAAAAAAAAAAAGAAATATTTTCTTCCATTTTCATCCTTCTTCACTGTGGTGAAAGCTTAACATGTTGAAGATTTCACCAGTAGGAGCACTACACAAATAAAATGACTAATCGGTGATAAATGGTAGCACTTGTACTCTCTCAGAAAAAAAGGGTTCTTTGGCTTGCCTCTGCAGGGGAACCTTTTTAGTTCTTCATGGAATTCTCTATGGCAGGCGCAGAAAGACCAAAAACGCCACGATTGCGCCTATTTTTGCCAGACAAAGGGACCCTTCAGCTGGACAGGGTTCCTCTGTGGAGACGGAGGAGTCGCTTGGAACCTTTTTTTCCCGTGAGTGTAGGGTACACACGCTTGTTTGTTCCCCCGAAATGGACGAAGGGTGCCGCTGCCATGGAACAGGGGTCCAGTGCCAACCGCTTCCTTGGAGAACAGAAACGGAAGAGTAAAGGCTTTTTTAAAATGTCAGTGTCATATTAGTGGTGCAGTAGGCCTACATATGCATGCCTATATGTAGTGCCTTGCAAAAGTATTCAGAGTCTTTGCACATTTTGTTGGATTACATAAGAAACATTCACATTTTTAATCCATTTTTTATTTTCATTCAAAATTAACATGCTCAAACGTAACATTTTTAAAACACAAAATTAATTATGTCACCAAATATTTGACATTTGGGTTAAAAAAAATCTTGCTTTTTTAATTCTGTTTTTAAATGAACATCTCTAGTAATGAAAACAAATGTTTTGATATGTAAAATATACTCAGTGAACTGTCAGTCAATTAATCTGAATTACAGATCATGTTGAAGGGATGCAAATAAACAAATGCATGGTTAAGATCTCTTTACTGTGTGGTTTATGCTGTGTCAGCAGATTGTTTTGCAGCCCTCAGTTTAATGCACACCTGCTGAATCAGCGGGTTCTTTCTCCATCGGATTTCAAGGACCCCTAAAATGGCCCCTCTCTTACTCATGGGTTACATTTTGTAATGTGTACAGGCAACAGTGTCGAAGCTGAAGATAACTGGCCAAACTGATCTAACCAGCTGACAGGTGTGCAAACTTGGAAAATGTTGCCTTGTTCTGTTAATGGAAACAGCTGCAGTTTATGAAGACTCATTTGTGTGCAAAACCGCATTTAGGATATAATGTGACTAACATAAGATAATTACATTACATTACAGGCATTTAGCAGACGCTCTTATCCAGAGCGACTTACACAACTTTTACATAGCATTTTTACATTGTATCCATTTATACAGCTGGATATATACTGAAGCAATTTCGGTTAAGTACCTTGCTCAAGGGTACAACGGCAGTGTCCTACCCGGGAATCGAACCTACGACCTTTCGGTTACAAGCCCAGTTCCTTACCCACTGTGCCACACTCCGTTCAATAAGATAATGAAATCATCAAAGAAGGTCTGGGCATCCATATTCAGGCATGCTCCGAAAATTGCCATTGAACTTCAGAAAAAAAACTCCTGTATTTTTAAAATGAGAAATATCTAATTCCATGGTTTATATTGTTTTACATTGGCCCTGCTCACCTATCACACACGAGTATACGCCATCACATGTATGCATAGGTTTGCATGCAATGTATGTATGTATGTATGTATGTATGTATGTATGTATATATTGTGTACAGAGTATGTATTTATGTACTGTATGTATGCATGTATTTACTGTATGTATGTATGTATGAATTTACTGTACGTATGTATGAATTTGCTGTATGTATGTATGTATCTATGTATGTAATTGCAGTATGTACGTTGCTATTTGTCACCTGGTATACATCTTAATAATATATGCACTGTTCTAAAAACATACTGGATAACCACTCCCCCTCTGGTGAACCTACAATGTAGCATTTTAAAATTAACTTGATATAATGTGTTGATGTCAGGGCATTTTTACTGTCCAACAGCTGCAACGTTTCACTGAAAGAGGCCGAGATCTTGCGACAGCTCGCCCTCTTTTCCAGTACGTTCTACTCAACTTTAATAAGACTTCCTGGCTGGATTTATTGTGACGACTTCTGAAGTAAAGAGGCATAATATGACAAAATGAGTCATGTAACCGAGGGAAACTCAACAAGCATTCAATGAGCGTTTATGGAACTGGATGTTCTCATAGAAATGGAACAAATAACAGTCATCCAGCACTTGTCAAGGTTCGAGGGGTTAGGACCCAGGCGCAGAGTGAAAACGCACGAAACTCAAAAGGATAGATTCAAATAAGGACTTTACTACAAAACAAACAGAGAACAAACAAAAGGCCACGAGGGGCAATTCCAAAAGAAAACTCAAATTCTTAAAACAGAAAAAAACTAGACAAGGGAACTCAAAACTCCTCAAAAAGAAAATACTAAAGACACAAGGAACAAACAGCTACAGCAGAATACAGGCAGGCGGAACACAGGCAGGAAACATAGGCAGAACACACACAAGTAGGCCGATACATACACGTAGGCAGAAACACACATGAAACACAAGGAACCAGCACCCGAGTCAGGCAAACCAAGAACTTAAATAGACAGGGGCTAACATGACACAGGACAACATAATGCACAATTAACACAGAAGTGAGGGATAACGAGAGGCAGGTGGGAACAATGATTAAATAACAAGACAGAAAATAATTAAATAATGAGACATTAGCCGCGTTTCCACCGCAGGAACTTTACCCCGGAACTAGGAACCTTTTGAGGAACTCAGTGCGTTTCGACTGCAGGAACTAGGGTCTAAATTAAGTTCCGGGGTCTTTATTTTACCCCAAAAAACGTCCCTGCTCGGGGGGTAGTACTTTCCAAAAGTACCGGAACCTTTGGGGTGGGGCGCAAGCGCTGAAAATTTCTGATTGGTCAACTACTTGCAGTGTTTTATTTCAACCGCCATGTTTAAAAATCTGCAGCCGCAAACCGATTTATTTTCATAATAACTTCAAATCAAACTTGTATGTTATGCGGCGCAGTAGCCTAGTTTTGGTTATAGCCTGCCAACGTCTTGGAATTATAACGTGTGCTCTTCTGTTCTTTTCTTGCTTTCTTGCTTTAGTATTTGTTTTATAAAATGCTAAGCATTCGTGCTGGGACAGCATATTACGTACCAAAACATTCAAACGGATTAATTTGGTTGCTGAATATTTTCTTCCGGATTTTCCTTGTTAGCCCATTGTAATTGACTCAAAACGTTTGATACAGTTATGTGAGGTATGCGGTAGTTCTGCGTAATTCACATTGGTGATACAGTAAAAGCAAACTGGAAATTACCTTCCGCACTTTTTGTCAGGGTAAAATAACAGGTTAATTCTAGTAATCGTCCCTTTAGCTTTTTCAGACTGCCATAATTTTACTTTGCCATTCTTCAATTCCACAAAAAGACCAGGAAGACTATGGACTAATTTATGATGCATGGTTCGCATCTGGAGGGCACACTTCTCTGCTCGGCTAGCAGTAACTTTGAAGGAAAGCAAACGGTGGCTGTACCACTGCTAATTTAAATTTTCCGAGTTTTCGTTCTAATCTTGTCATTTGCGATTAGCCTATATGGAATTGACGATGAGAAAGTAATCAAACAGCAAATTGTTTACGACGTGTGCATGTTTTCTGTTGTTGCCAGTTATATTGGAAATGTGAATGCATTCTGTCGCTTCGGATGTCAAGACATGAAAGTGAATGTTCGCATAAAAACATAATGAATGTGTTTGAGAGGATATATAAAACAGTTACAATCTACCTATTGGCCTGTTATATCCTATTTGTTGCATAACAATGGTCCAAGTTCAACTACCAACGACAGTTTTGCTTGACAACGGTAAAATATGCCCAAACGGGTGCACAACAATATTTCAATTCCAGGTGATTAAATCGATAAAAATCAATAAATACAAAAGTAACCATATATAGTCATTGTTGGTAACCTGTTGTATATAGGCTAAGTGGAATAAACCCCTCCAGGCTGTCCCGGTTATTAGAAAATAA
Source organism: Anguilla rostrata (assembly GCF_018555375.3). NCBI lineage: Eukaryota > Metazoa > Chordata > Actinopteri > Anguilliformes > Anguillidae > Anguilla > Anguilla rostrata. The sequence goes on from NC_057948.1 coordinate 4,483,812, forward strand.
TGTAGGCTACTTCGGTGGTAGTATGGGGTTACAGAAGAAATCATGGACAGATGGACCAACGACAACGTCACTTTTTCATACGTCAGTGGGCTAATTTGCCTAATCTTCGTGGGACTTTAGACCTTCGGTGGAAATGCAGACAACAGTGGGCTGAAGGAACCTTTTAGTTCCTTGAAAAGCAGTTCCTGGGACTAAAAGTTCCAGGTACTTTTGGTGGAAACGCGGCTATACACAGGAAGACACACTAAGGGACGTGAGACAAAAACTACGGGGAGGCGGGAACAGGCGGGAACAGAGGAGGCACAACCATGACAGCACTGGCCCTTCCCTTTCAGGGCTAGTTTCAGGAACACTAACAGGTCTCAACTGACACTTGGATCAGAAACTGAGAATCTCACACTAACCATGGCATTGGCCTCAACTGTAATGACCTGTTTTTGTTTTAGCACAGGGTGGCAGTGTAGTGTGATGGGTAAGGAGCTGGTCTCAACCTAAAGGTCACAGGTTTGATTCCCCGATAGGATACTGCTGCTGTGCCTTTGAGCTACATTGCTTCAGTATTAATGTATAAGTGCAATGTGAGTGTTAAGGCTAATTCATACTTTCTGCGTCTGCATGTCCGTGAGGGTCCGCTTTGGTCCGCGTGACGTAAATGTCGTCATCCGCCCATGTCCTATGCGGACGTCCGCGTGCAGCCCAAAATTTGTGACCGCGCGGACTGTATGCATAACAGGCGCGCCGACTGCGCATGCTCCAGATAATAAAATGGATGCTTGTTTTGAAGAGAGGTTGTGTGAGGAGATCCGCCGTTACCCACATTTATATTGTCTATATGGGTATTCAGAAAAATATTCTTTCACCACTCAAAAATCGTATTCCTTCATAGCAACAAGATAAACCCGTCAATAGCCCTAAGATATGCCAATACGGCAGTGAAAACGCTGCTCACTGGATAACTAAATAAACGAGACAAAGTTTTTTAAAATGATACCATGTCATTCTACAGTCAATATCTGGGACTAAATATTGAATAAATATACAACCTTACTGTTGGTTTTACGCGTAGAGATGTCCCTTTTGAGGCTGAGTGGTCATATATTGTCTTGGACAATCCGGTTGTGAAATACACGCGCATTTGTGATGCCTGGGTACCTTCCAAAATAGCTGTGCGTAATACCACACCTGTTGTTTACGGCGTTGTCACCCTTCTTAGTACAGTCTGTCTTGATTGACAATTCATTTATTCAGTAGGTGAGAGTATAAGCTTTCTAACGATGTATAGCATGTCTAATTTTGCTTTTGGAATAGCGTTTCATAGGTCAGCGTAACTGAAAATTTTCTTATCATCGCATTCACTTACGCATTCACTCTGTGGTAATGGAACTGAAATGGAGTGTGCATGCGTGGAACGCCAGACCTATGCGGACGAATGGAACCGCGTGCGCGTCCGCGCTACTGGTACAAGTCCGCAGCTGTCCGCGGACGCAGAACGCGGAAAGTATGCAGCAGCCTTTATGTGTAAGAAAATGCTAAGTGGCTGTAAAGATCAGACAGGAGCTAGATGCCCAGAGTTAGTGGAACAAAGGGGTCTGGAAAATGTGCATATCTTTGCATATTATCTAATGGTATAAGGGGGAGGTAACCCTGGTCCTGGAGTGTAAGTGACTCATCTGAGGTTGATGTCATGAGTTTGACTGTTGATTAAAAGTCTGAGCCTGTCTGAACACTGTCTGAATGGTGAAATGTTGAGTACCTCCACCTCATGGTGTCCTGACTGCAGAAACTGTACACACCTGGCTACTGAAACTAAAGCATTCACGGATAATGAAGAATTAAGAGATAAAGCAAAGGAAATGGGCCACACCTGCTTTGTTTTAATAAAATTTAACACATGGTTTCAACAACCATAAATGATTGAGAGTTTGTTGTTACAGAAACCTCCAGTATGTGGAGGAAGAGAATGCTTGCTATTTCTGAGGGTACCCCTCTATAAAGCAGTTAACTACTGACACATTCATCCGACACCCACAACAGGCTGTAGTACATTAGCTATTTATCACACTGATACATGGAAGCTTTTCTACAACACCTTGTCCTGTATATTTACCCAAAGTAGGCTTGTATTTAGTAAAATGCTAATAAATTTAAAGTACATGTAATTCAGTCACTGTTTATTTTATCTGAAAGAGCAAAGTCTATAATTTGAGAAATTTGAAGAGAAAATATAAAAAAGGTAAGCATTTTTATGAGGAGACTGTGTGGGATTATTTTGTAAATCCCCATGGGAGGGGAGGCGGGGGTGTGCTTCTGCAGTAACATCCTCCTGAGACCCAATAACTCGTTTTTGCCCCCGGCAGGGTCATGAGCCTCTGGTCTTAATCTCAAGAACCACACATTCTACTAAGCTGACCCTTACACTACAAGGGACATTCAAAAGTAAATAAAATAATGATATAAATAATAATATTTTTGAAAATATTTTCACAGTGACATGGTTTTGTCAACCATGATGCTTGTATTATGTTTTGAAAAAATTGAAATACTTTAAAAATGTATTAGGCAGCTGGGTCTTCTGAAGATATTAAAGTTGACAATGACTGATGGGTGCTCAGTTACCTGGCTCAGAACTAACATACTAAAAATTTTGAAGAATTCTAGAAGACTATGAATCTGAGCATTATGTCACTCTTAAGACCCTTCTAGTATGGACATCAAAATGTGTGAGCTAAGTACTATTGGTGTACAATATAAATAATATAATCATTGCCATTTGTTTGATCTTTCATGGATACTGCGTGTGTATGAAATATTAAATGGTAATGATTATAATATCTAAAAGGTACACCAATACTGCAAAATAATTATCACATTAGTGTTTATCTAAAAAGTAACAACTTAAACATAATTATTTGCATGAATCGTTTAACGTTTTTACATTTGTACGAGTATTCCAGCATTAGGTACATTACATTAAATTTTGCATCTCTAATATTTCTCAATTCTATTCTAAATAATAGAACGGGACGAGAGAATAACATATCCATGAACTACAGAAACACAGCAAAGTTCTAAAAACTGCTCTGTCTCTTTAATTCCATGACCCGGTAGTGGACTTATTTTACCGGCTTTGTTGGTAACGTGTTCTCTTTCCGGAGGACTGCTCCCCGCTACTGTGGCGTGCTTTTTAATCACGGCTCACAAAAAGTGGTTAAAATGAGCGTCCCGGCTTTCATTGACATTACAGAAGAGGATCAGGTGTGTTAATATTATTTACATGTTATTCTGCTCTACATTAGCACGTAAGAAGTGAATGATCTTGCTTGCTCATCATCAAACAACTGTTAAATAATGCTAACTAGCACCATCTGTTCGATTTGAGGCCTTGCTCTCTGTTGGCTAACGTTAACTTCACCTAGCAGCCGTTCGCCGCGCTGTTATATAATATCTAGTCTACGAATCACCCAGCTTGATAGGTCGATAATGTGTGCTAGTTTCTCTTCATAACGCTACGTCTTTTGTTTTATTGAGAATATTATATAGCCTTGGGCCTCGATAACGCTGTGACATCAGCTGACGGGCAGCTAACGCTATCTAGCTGTATGGCTAACCGGCTCTGCTTTCTTGTCATAACATAAAAATGCCAGATGGTGCTAGAAAGGCTAAATAATAGTTTGTGACGTATGGGAAGTTTACGATGTATTTTACTGATGTAGGCAACTAGCTTGTTACTTTTTCTGCAGCTTGCTAGCTTAGCGTACTTTAGCTAGCTTTTTAAATGTTAGACTACTGCAGACCTGTCGCATCAGCAGGTTAGCTGGGGTTTTCAACAATAAGGCTGATATGCATTTCTGTATACTTCTAGGCCTCTGAGCTCAGGGCCTACATCAAATCCAAAGGAGCAGAGATTTCTGAAGAAAACTCTGAAGGGGGGCTACATGTGGATTTAGCTCAGATCATTGAAGCTTGCGATGTCTGTCTCAAGGATGACGACAAAGGTTGGTACCCAAATACCGTAAACTGCACCATACGGCTTGCCGTTCATGCGCATACCGATAGCCCCACTGACAGTTTTTTGGATTTTCATAATATTTCTTTTCTCATATTTACAACCAAGTGACTGGACATTTTATTTTCCAAAGTATAACTTGTTTTAAATCCCGTCGAGCAGTAGAGTCGGCGGCTCACTTGTTTTTGGTGCGACCTTGTTTGAAAAACACGGTCTCTGCCTCCGTTCAGATGTCGAGAGCGTGATGAACAGCATCGTGTCCCTGCTGCTCATCCTGGAGACGGAGAAACAAGAAGCCCTGATCGAGAGCCTGTGCGAGAAGCTCGTCAAGTTCAGGGAAGGCGAGCGTCCCTCGCTCAGGATGCAGCTGTGAGTCGCCGGCATTCTCTGTGTCTTTTTTAATTAATTACGTCAGCTTTGCTCTATATTCATTGTCAAGGCAGCAAATGGCTGGCACTGTTGCTGGAGCATACATTACAGCTTATCAGAATACACATTCGGATTTCACCCTTGTGTGGAATCCTGTTGTTGCCTTTTGCTGACTGGCTGCAGCAGCCAAGGAGAACGCATAATTGGTCGTAGAGTAATAATTGTCGCCTGGTAGGGAGGGTTTCAGTGTGCAGTTTAGTTCTCATCTCATTCTGCATGAAGGGCCCCTCGAGTAAGTCAGCTGCCTGTAGCTGTGCAAAAGGCTTACCACTCTGACACTAACTGCGCAGCTCACCTGAGGGACTGCAGCAGCCAGAGAGCTATATGTCAATGAGACATGGCTATGAACACAATTAAGCATTACATACTGGGATAACTGTTTCAGGTTTGATACCTTGGCACATCACACCATCTGTCAGCTGGCGACAGCTGCTGCAGGTGGTGGTGGGTAATGCAGAGCTTGCTGTCCACTGCAGGGTGTGGAATGAGCCAGTGGCAGCAGTTAAGAGCAGACATGGCAGGCCAAATCCACTGACGCATTCTACAGTCTGTTCCCAATATGTAGTTATGCAGTTTTATAGTTATGTAGTGGGTATGTAGTTTCCTGGTTAAATCCAGAGCACAATTTCAATCGGTGCAAAATGGTTATGAATTTGATGTGAAAATAACTCTGGCTAGCACAGTCATTATGAGTCTCCTCTTTGTTCTAAAAGCACTTTGTGTGTGTGTGTGTTTTTCAAATAAAGGCTGAGCAATCTGTTCCACGGGATGGATGAAAACACACCTGTAAGGTACACAGTATACTGCAGTCTGATCAAGGTAGCGGCCACCTGCAACGCCATCGCGTTCATTCCAACCGAGCTCGATCAGGTAGGTACGGGACGCTCGACGCAGGGGATACTACACATAATATAACTAAACATTGTCTGTGTGCATACATTTGTAAAATTCCTGTGGTAATGTAATAGTTATTAATTAAAGCTCAATGGAAGCTATATATACTTAAAACTGCATAAATATACTTCAGGAAAGGGCTACCAGGATTTTTTTTGATGGAAATGTTTTGAAAAGATATGAGGGAATAGTTTTGTATTTTGATTCATTTGGACCTATAGTCAAATGTTTTTTTTTCTTTTACCAGCGAAGTAGATTATAGTGTTTGTATAGCCATATGTGCTATAAATACATTGCTTGTGTTGGCGTGATGGGTTGGAATTCATTTAATTCCCTCTCGTTTGCATCAGGTCCGAAAATGGATAACTGACTGGAACCTCACCACGGAGAAGAAGCACACGCTCCTCCGGCTGGTGTACGAGGCGCTGGTGGACTGCAAGAAAAGGTGAGACCGTTTCGAACGTTTTGTCTGCCCCCTTGAATGGCCGGTCATTTTTATGAGCGTGTGCATTTGTTTGAATTTGTATTTGCATTGGTTTGATTTTTGTATTTGTATTTTGGCAGTGAGGCAGCTGCTAAAGTGATGGTGGAGCTGCTGGGTAGCTACACGGAGGACAACGCCTCTCAGGCGCGGGTCGATGCTCACAGGTGAGGGTCTCTCCGCCGTCAACCGTGTGATCTCACTCACCAGATCCAGCCCGTCTGTGGCCGTTTAACACTGGGGTGGGCAGTTCCAGTCCTGCATTTTTTTTTTTGCTGTCACCAATAACACTGGCCTAATTTGCCAATTACTGCCCTGAATACACATGGGCTAGCTAATCTGTGGATTAAACCTAGATTAGATCGCAATAAGATGTTTCATGTTGGGACACAGGAGCAGTCTTCAGCTGTCATTCATGTACTTAGCGAGAAATGGAGCTAAAATATCAATTACTATTATTGGGCTAAGAAGGGCAGAAGTTGGTTTTAAATTTATAAATTGATATGTCCCTCCTTGGCCACTTGAGTTTATGTTCTCCACAAGCTCCATCTCTAGGGTGTGGAAAGGGAAATTCGTTTCTTGCGATCGGCAAAGGTAATCCAGGTTTATCAAGTAAAAGTCCCTTTGTTCCAATCCCCTGGATCTGTTAATTAGCACAATTCTTCAGGTATAGTAGAACTAATTCGTCATATCAGCTGGTTGAGTTCATGGGTGGAAGAAACACGTGGCAGGACTTTTGCTTTCTAACCCCTGGACTTTCCACCTTCGGCGATCGGTTTCCTGGATTCTGATTGGTTTTAGCCAGCGTTGTGGCAAGTGGCTGAATTTGCTTGAATTGTTGCCTACACAAGATCATGATTCAGAAAAAGTAACTGACCACCGGATGTGCTTTGCTCAGTAACTGACAATCTTTAGGTGAAGCACAGCCCTGGCAGAGGGGCATGACCCTGGTCTGGCTCGTAGTTCCGTGTGCTTGAGTCCGACAGGTGAGGCCGCTTTCTCGATAATCACACTTTCTCTTCCCGTCAGGTGTATCGTCCGTGCTTTGAAAGACCCGAACACTTTCCTGTTCGACCACCTCTTGGCCCTGAAACCAGTGCGTTTCTTGGAAGGGGAACTCATCCATGACGTGAGTATGGACACACGGCTCCACCGTTTGGTCTCGGGTCTCTGGAAGTCTCGTGTTGGGCAGGGGTTGGCGATACCGCTTGCAGGGCGGTGCGATCACCACGATCCTGCACGTGTTGAGGGTCTGTAGGCTGAATCTTCAGTTGGGGTTCCTTTAAATAACTGGGGTTCATGTTTGGTCCAAAGGTGTGAAGGGAGCAGTGTGAATCTTCTCTTGCGCTCCTGGGTTGTATTTGCCCATTTAAAAAAAAACTGTTTATGTATTTGCTCATTCGAGACCTTTTCTTGAATGGCAGTTTACATCTCACATCACTTAAAACCAGTTATTTTCCTCTTTGCCAGCTCTTGACCATCTTTGTAAGCGCAAAGCTAGCATCGTACGTCAAGTTCTACCAGAACAACAAGGACTTCATCGATTCCCTGGGTAAGTATCGGCTGAATGCGGTGTTTATTACTGCCTACGCTGTGACCAGATGCAGGTACGCCTTTGGCCTGAGCTGAATCCCGCGCTGAAACAGCTTCCCCACTGGCAGCTGTATCCCAGAGCCTGGAGCGCATGCTTTAAGCCACTGGTTCTCAAACAAGCTGGTTTTCGTTCCAACCACAGTTACAATTCCAGAATTTTAGCAAGTTGTTAATTTTCCTTAATTAGGTGCTTCTCATGTTTTGAGGGATTATTTACCCTCTTAAGCCACATTATGTAAAAGTAGCTATGCATACCATGGAGAATAAAAGTCTCACTCACAGTATGCTGATTGTGCTGTAGTGTACACAATTGCATTAAGGGTAAAGCATTTTTATCTGCACAAATTTAAAGACTGAGTTGGATCAGTAGGCTGCCAATTGGCGAAAGTGTTAACACGTGTCCGCTAAAGCTAACCATTTGGTTGATAATGAATAATTAAAAGCGAAAGCAAACGATCAAGAGCCAAACTTCCATTGTGTTTAAAATTAAGTTTACAAAACAAATTATGAAAGAACTTGAACACGTGTTCAACAACCTTGAGAAAAGTATTGACTGTAACAAAAAAAAAAAAATAGCGTACATAGGGGTCCCCCAGGACTGAATTTGAGAGCCGCCATTTTAAGCGAAAAGCCAACCGCAAGGATGCCCGCGGAGGCGGCGTCATCTCACGGGACCTGCCGCGGATTCGTGCCCGCCCGCCCGCCCTGCCACCCACCCTCTCCGGCGGGATGTTGTTCCGGCGCGGGGCCAGCGGGGAGGGGTGAGGGCACTGGAGCAGGCAGCGCCCCCCCCCCCCCCCGGCTAATTTGCTGCGGCCCTCGGGACGCACTGATGGAATGCGCGTGTCAGCAGCCGCTTTATTTACGCGCTGTGTAGAAATGAGTAGTAATTAACAGCAGGGCCACTCCCTCGCCCCGTGTGTAATTGACTGTTTCAAAGGAGCGCTGCTCCATAATCCAGGGAGCGCATTAAACTTACCGCCTTTCCAGGCCGCCACCGCCTCCCTTCCTCCACCCCCCCCCCCACCCCCCACCCACCAGATAAGGGTCAGCGCTGCAGGCAAAGCCACTCAAACGCATAGGAGTTCTTTATTACGGCATTAAGATTTTGACATATTAATAATCAGTAAGTGTATTTAGATTTTTTAACGACCTCCAGAGCTCTCTGAGGGGGTTTGTTCAACCAAAAAAAAAAAAAGGCAGGTCTTTGATATCTGTTTATTAAAAAAAAAAAAAAATTTAAAAAAGGAGGTGCTTTATTAGAGGGAGCCATTTTAGGGGAAGTATTGTTTTGACTTTAAATTTGGAGCTGTTCAGATGTGCAGTCTTTCTTCAGTGTCATTAAAACTTATTCAGTGCCTGTCACTGCACTCCACCAATATATAGCAAAATATTTGCTTCCTTGGCCTGGTAATTATAGGAAAAAATGTTTGTGACTGTGACCAGGATCCTAACTGAGCCCAAACTTGAAATTGTGAATGTTCTTGTTCCCGATGCATTTTGCGCTGAGAAATTGTAAAAAGAAATAGCTGTTATAGGGCACTTGACTTGATTAAACTTGGTGAGAATTTGAGCACGGATGAATAAGAAACTTTTGAAAAACAGAACGCAAATATTCGCTTCGGTTAGCGGCATTAAAACATTATCTCGCTCGTCTCGACGAGTTCGGCCAGACTCAAAAGCGTACTGTCAGCTGTGTCGCCCTAACACGTGTACGATCTGGTCTCTGCGGTCTCCTCAAAGAACATAAACTTAATGAGCAGCTCATTTGCATTTGTTAATTGCAGTTAATGTGCTTTAATTGATTCTTGTTGCTTGTATGTTCTGATTAAGCCCAGTTATAGTTGTGCACGGTGTTCAGAGTGCAAATGAGTTGTTTTTTTTTTTCGCCCCCTCTCGCGCACTAAATTTATTTTGATGCACTGCCAGATCAACCTGTATGTAATTAGGTAATTAGTGTTAATTAACTTTTATAGAATTAGTCCAAGGTGTTTTTTCCTTGTTAATTACCGTAAGGTGGCCATCTCTGAATATAGAGTAGGCTGGTAGCAGTGACTGCCATAGCTCTACAAGCTAATCGGGGTCCTGTTTTTACCTTTATCAATCCTTTCATTATAAACTGACCAATCAGTTGCCGGTGCGCTTGCGATGTGCACATTCGTGTTCATTAATCTGTGTTAATGTTTTCAGGTCTTTCACACGAGCAGAACATGGCCAAGATGAGGCTCCTGACGTTCATGGGAATGGCCGTGGAGTTCAAGGAGATCTCCTTCGGCACCATGCAGCAGGAGCTGCAGGTCAGCGCGGACGACGTGGAGGCCTTCGTCATCGACGGTGAGCTTTCCGCCGCGCTCGACGGTCTACGCGGTTTTTTTTTTTTTTTGGTTTTTTTTAAGCGTCCTCTCGGTTATCTGTCAGAGAGCCAGGGAGCGCGTCCAGACGCGTCTGAGTCCGTCTCAGAAAAACAGGATGCGTCCGCAGACAGAAGGCAAAGGAACTGCGTTGGCGGGGGACCAGGACCAGGACCCTTTTTTTAACCGCGACATTGGCTGGTGGAGCTTTTCTTACTAAGTGTGTTTACTTTGAGGACTGCTTCATGCCGGCGACGCATACTTGTCAGTGTGCCAGGTGTTTCACAGTCAGTGTCTGCCCACCCCCCCCCCCCCCCGACCCTCTTAATTTTAATCTTTTTTTTTTCTTTTTCTCTTTTTTAGCTGTTCGAACCAAGATGGTTTACTGCAAAATTGACCAGACGCAGCGCAAAGTTGTGGTGAGGTAGGTGCCCCTGCGTTTTCCGCTTTCCGTGGTTTAAATCTGGCCGTTTGTCATTTGATCAGATTTAGGCGGGAATGTAATTAGAGGCAGTAATGAAAAGCGACCTTTTTTTTCCGGCACACTTCCCTTAATGACCCAGCCGGGTCTGGAATATTAATGTGCCCTGTGGGGTTTTCAGGAGGCTCGGTCAAGGCTACGGGGAGCCTCCTTCCCCACAATGCACCAGGTCGTCGTGCCTCCAGAAAATTTCCTTTGTTGTTGCTGCTGAATCGGAACCGGTTGGTTTTAGCGGCCAATCGGTAGGCTGTTTTTTCAGCAGGGCGGTCCAGTTCACAAAGGAAATCTATAAGTGGGTTTCCTCACTTTTGGGTTCCAGCTACATGCTTTTAATTTAAGAAGCCAGTAATGGGGGGGGGGGACATCAGTGTTGTTGGTTTTCATATTTATTTTGGAACCTAAAATTGCTGCCAAATTTAAATTATTAAATGCTAGGAGTATTTTCCTTTTCCAGTTGTTTAATCAGTGAATGCGTAGCTCTGTTAAAGAACGTGGACATGACTGCTGTGTGCATGCTTTACTCAGAGAATGGTTAAGTGAGCACTGTACATTAGATTACAGGCATTTAGCAGACACGCTAATCCAGAGCAATGCAGGTTACGTACATCGGCAGTGTCCTACCCAGGAATTGAACCTGTGACCTTTAGGTTACAAGACCAGTCCCCCCCCCCCCCCCCATTATACTACACTGCATCATACGGTGAAGTGAGCAGAGGTGGGCTTGTTCTGACCCGTTTCGTCTCTCCCCTGCAGCCACAGCACGCACCGGACCTTCGGGAAACAGCAGTGGCAGCAGCTCTACGACAGCCTCAACTCCTGGAAGCAGAATCTGGCCACCGTGAAGACCAGCCTGCAGACCCTCTCCACCTCCACTTGAGTACGCCCCCCCCCCTCCCCAGCTGCAGTTTTATATTTACCAAATAAAAATGAGAGGAATTATTTTTGTTGGCTCGTAATTTCAGGGTTTGCGCTTTCCAGCATCTTTAATTAAATTTTTTTTTTTTTTTTACTGTCGAGATGGTCAGCGGTTAAATTTCTTCACATACAAGTGCAGTTAGAAGCATTTATACAAATTGCCATTGACCTTGATGTCACTTTCTGATGGTGAGATTTAAAGATTCAGCACTGTTACCAAGGAAGTGCTGGTTTGCATATTTTACTGAAAATCTGCAAAGCAGAAAAAATGAGGTTCTAACACAATGCTAGAACGGCATTCTGGGAACAACTGTTCCAAACAGGATCAGAGACAAATCTGGTCAATAACAACTGAACAGATGTTCATATTTGAAGGAAATGAGTTTGAAGGAACCAAAGAATAAATATAACTGTTACTGGCTTTGCTACACTTCCCACAGTGAGTCCCACGTTGAGTGCTGCTTTGTGCTTGTGTAGACCTCATGGTCTTCTGGTTCCGCTTTGCGCTTCTGTGGGAGTTGCAGCCTCCCGGTGTCACTGATGCGGGCGCTGATCTTAGATTGCTCGTTCCCATCGGACCCGGGTTCGGGAGGCGTGCACTCTGCGGCATGATCCGGTGGAGAGGGACGGCGGGCTGCGATGCCAGCCGGAGGCGTGCTGACGCTCGCCGCGGAAGGCCCCGGAAAGTACGACCCGGCAGGACCACTCTGAACGTGAACGCGCTGGGTCTGAGCGCTCTCCTGCAAGGACGTAAACTCCAATTAAAATAATCTTAACTGAAAGGGGTGCAGCGGATACTCAAATCTGGCCCTCTAACACCGTTGCCACTTCTTTTCTACCTGAAAATTAAGTGCTGGAGTAATGGCACTGATTGGTCAGAGTTAACTCGCCTGGTGTCCCAGGTTTAGATAAGTCCTGATTAGAGGGGAAGATTGAAAACCAGCAGGAACAGTGGCCTCGAGAGCCGGATTTGAGTTCCCCTGGGGTACAGGAATGGCTCTTGGCATTATTCTCACAGAGCAGCCATGGTGTTCTCCTGGCTCCACCGCTCGTCCTGTAGAACAGTTTGGAAGCACACCGCTTCCCCGAAAAAGGGTCTCCATGGAGACATCCAAGCGTTCCGCATTCATTTGATCTGAAGTATCACTCGTGTGTTGCTGTACTGCAGCTGTTTTTGCACTAGTTTTGTCATCCAGCTGTAGTGTAGGTTTTGTGTTTTTATCAGGTGCTGTACTAATCACGATAGTTTGTGTTCAATAGATCTGCGTGTGTCTATACCTATTTAGTCCCGCGCAAGACCCCTTCTGCTTCCCCAACAGCCTGAATTCTTTTCGGCATGGATTCAACAAGGTACTGGAAACATTCCTAAGAGATTTTTTGTCCGTGTTGACTTGATGGCCCCACACAGTTCCTGCAGATTTTTCAGCCACACATTTCATGCTGCGAACCTCCTGTTCCACCTCATCCCAAAGGTGCTCTGTTGGATTGAGATCTGCGGACTGTGCAGGCAATGTTCATGGAACCAGCTTGAGATGATGTGTGCTTTGTGACATGGTGCATTACCCTGCTGGAAGTGCCCATTTGAAAAATGGTAGACTCTGGTCCTAAAGGGATGTTCAGCAACAATGTGTAGGTATGCTGTGGCATTCAAATGATGCTCATTGGTATTAAGGGGCCTAATGTGTGCCAAGAAAACATTCCCCACACCATCACACACCTTGACACAAGGCAAGTTGGATCCATGGATTCATGCTGTTTATGCCGAATTCTGACCCTACCATCTGCATGTCGTAGCAGAAATCAAGATTTATCAGACCGGGCAATGTTTTTCCAATAAAATCTTGTCCAGTGTTCTTGGCTGATAGGAGTGGAACCCGGTGTGGTGGTCTGCTGCTGTAGCCTATCCAATGCAAGGTTTGACGTACTGCATACCACAGCGTACCACTGTTGTAAACAGCTGTTATTTGAGCATCTGTGGCCTTCTACCCTGAACAAGTCTGCCCATTCTCCTCTGACCTCTCATTAACAAGGTGTTCACCCACAGAACTGCTGCTCACTGGATGTTTTTGTTTATCGCACCATGGGTCAAATACATATTTGGATTCAAATACTTTTCTGTGCTCTATTGATCTTGCCTGGTGTAATTTACCCTGCCAGTGTGACCAGAAGGCGGGGTTTGCACCTTTTGAGAGTATTTCATTGGTTCCAGTACACCAGACAAGATGAGTAAAGCGCAGAAATGTATTTGAATCCAAAGCAAATACATATTTGACACAGGTCTGCTCCTAGGAGCCCTTTCAGATTGAAAAGCTCAGTACTACAAGTCACCTGTTTTCCTTCTTTGTCCCCCGCTGTTTAAACTGAATGGGAAAGCTGTAATCCGTCCATCAGCATAACAGGCCGTTACGGTGTGTGTGTCCCCCCCCCTTTAACCTCTCGGTGAAGGCGCGCCACCGGAGGCCCACGGGCTCCCGCCTCTCTCCCACCAACGGGAGCATTTGGCTCCAATGAGGAGGCGCGGTGGAGCGTGATGCGCCAGTGAGCGAGCCGAGGGGGAGAAAGAGAGAGAGAGTGAGTGAGTGAATGAGAGGGAGAAAGTGAGAGATTGAGTGATATGAGGGGGAGTGACAGTCGGAGAGAGAAAGAGAGAGAGAGTGAGTGAGAGAGTGAGTGAGTGAGAGGGAGAAAGTGATTGAGTAAGCGAGTGAGTGAGAGATTGAGTGAGTGAATGGGAGAGAGAGAGAGTGAGTGATGAGATGAGAGTGAGAGATGATTGAGGGAGATGAGAGGAGAGGAGAAGAGGAGTGAGTGAGTGAGTGAGAGAGAGATTGAGTGAGTGAATGAGAGGGAGAGTGAGAGAGATTGAGTGAGTGAATGAGAGGGAGGGAGAAAGTGAGTGAGCGAGTGAGAGAGAGATTGAGTGAGTGAAGGAGGGAGTGAGAGAGAGTGAGTGAGTGAATGAGAGGGAGAGAGTGAGGGGGTCGCAGTAATGACTGCACCTGGGGTAGCCCCTTCTGCTGGGGAACCTCAGTTTAGGCTCCAGCCCTGATAGAACCTTCCCGCTAAACAGGCTTCGGCTGGTTGGGAGTTCAGCGCTGGGACTTCTGCCTCTGCACCTTAGTTTTAGTCTAGTCTTAGTTTAGTCTAGTCTAAAAATAACTGACACGAGATGTTTCCCGCCGCTCCTGCTCACATTACACGTTAAACGGAAATGCTGCACGTTTTTGGAGAATGGTTGCCAGATTGGTTGCCAACCTCATGGCTTTCTGATGAGCTCACTGCAAAAAACTCTATGTTTTACAGTGTTTTACAAAACTGTCTTACAGTGTTTGTCTTGTAATTTGACTTAAAACCTTTTTTTTTTCTCTCAAGTAGAAAATATTAGCTTGTCTTAAGTTACTTTTTGCTTGACAAGTGAAATTGTCTTACCCTTGAAATGAGTAAAACTCTCATTGGCAATAGGTTTTTGTCTTATTTAGCAAAAAAGCAACAGAAATAAGATTTAAAGTATAAATATAAAACTAAAATACTTGTTCAGATCGACTTATTTTTTGCTTTTTGCAGCACTCATCACATGCAGTCACTCAGTGAGAAGAGAAAACATATTTATACCTCCTGCCTTAAACAAATTAATCAAAAGTTAATAAACTTTTTTGCTAGCTCGGAACAACACAATACCTCATTTTTCCACGCTGCTACGGTTCTGTTGTGGTCCTCTGTCAGACTATCAATTTGGCCTTCCTTTTCTCGGATCTTTTCTTGGAACAGTTTGTGTTCTCTGTTAAGGGCCTGCAATAAAATTAATCACCCAAGAAATTTCTAATACAATAATGAATTTTTATGTGTTTATTTCACCTGGGCCGAGAATTCTAAAAATGCAGATAAGGTCGTACAAATCAGCGAGGGCCGCCTCATCTACCCGGTAATTTTAATAAATGAACAAAAGAGCGAATTCCGTTCAGCTGGAGAGAGCCGGTTATAAAGAAAACGAAGCGGCGAAGGGAATAGTAAGGACAGCTGCTGTTATTCGGTTGCAGTTTTTAGCGCGCGTTGTGACGTGAAATACGAGCCTATTGACCATGTTTTCGCACAGGTGTCTTACAGTTATTCGGGTTCTTGAGTGAATAATTACGTAATCGCTACCTCGCGGTCAGAAATCGCCGGTCCGAGAAGGACAACCGAATTACAGCCCGGCGGCTACTGTTTTAGCATATACGAACCGCGCTTAAAACCGGAGTTGTTCCTGCACTAGTCGCTCGCATAGCATGAACGTTGCGCACTTAAACTGGGTGTTAGTGATTCTGTTGCACGTATCTTACATTGCGGTGCTTTTCTCCTTGACCTCGCGATCATAACTCACCGGCAGCGAAATGCAAGATTAGCTTTTGAGCATATGCAGAAGGGGAAGAGCTGATTGAGACGTGCGGCTGGAACGGACGCCGGTTCAGAAATGCGTTCCTCATGCAGCAGTTTCCTCCCCTGAGGAAAACATGCGCAGATAAGTTAAAAAAGAGGTTTTTCTGTGTTTGTTAAAAATTTGACAAAAAAAGCACAAAATGAAGATGTCCTGATCTCTCCAAAATGTTACTGGCTTACAACCCTGTCTCCCGGGGTCAGGCGAGCGGAAGAAAGATTTGGAAGAATTTCGGAAAGATGATATAAAAAGTCTCTTGGCGCAAAATTTGATTAAAAAAAGAAAACGGAACGTAAATGAATGGTTGTTTGCACAAGTTACACGGGCTGGGTTTTTCTGCCAATAAGGACCTCATTTCCTTTGTTATCTGGGACAGACAGATGGACAGGCGAACAGACCGGCATAGACAGGCAGACAGATGGACAGAGACAGACCGGCATAGACAGGCAGAGAGACGGACAGGCAGACAGACAGACAGATGGACGGACAGGCAGGCAGACGGACAGACAGGTAGATAGGTGGACAGACAGACAGGCAAACGGACAGATAGGCAGACAGACAGATGGATGGACAGGCAGAGAGACGGACAGGCAGACAGACAGACAGATGGACGGACAGGCAGGCAGACGGACAGACAGGTAGATAGGTGGACAGACAGACAGGCAAACGGACAGATAGGCAGACAGACAAATGGACGGACAGACAGGCAGACAGACGGACAGACAGACGGACGGACAGGCAGGCAGACGGACAGACAGACAGACGGGTGCATGGTGACGCTGACCTGACGCTCCTCTCTCTGGGCGCTCAGCTCCCGCTCGGCTCGGCTCAGGGCCTCTGTCTGGGCCTGCAGCAGTTGGCAGGCCTGCTGCAGGGCCCTCATCACGTCCTGAGGGGGACCAGCGTTAATGACACACAGCCCCCACATACCCCCATCCCCCGTACCCCCAATATTCACATCCTCCCAACCTAAGCGCACCCAGCACAGAGGGATACCAGTGTTAATGACATGCACCCCCCCCCCCCCCGAGATACAATATTCACATACTCCCAACCTCCATTTTTATCACCCCAACTTTTAACCTCAAGCAATGGCACATTATAACGCTCACAGCAGGCACATCTCTCCTGCAGGACCCTCTTTACCGGCAAAATATTCTACTTCCTGCATAAGACCCGGCAATTCATTTTAGTCCGCTGCAGGGGATGTGTCTCTGGTCTGCATCTTAAGAACCATAAATTCTACTACACTGAAACCTGCACTGCAAGGGACATTCATTAAGAATAAATAACATTTAAAGAAATATTTTCACTGCAACATGTTTTTGTCATCCATTCATAACACTTGTATTATGTCAAAAAAAAAAAACTCAAATATGAAAAAATTTTCAGGTCCAGGTCGCAGAGCCTTCAGCAATGACGGGACAAACGTGCTTTTGAAAGGCTCACCTGTCTGTCAGTCAAAATGCCGGTCCTCCACCTGTCTGTCAGTAAAAATGACGGTCCTCCACCTGTCTGTCAGTGAAAATGACGGTCCTCCACCTGTCTGTCAGTCATAATGACGGTCCTTCACCTGTCTGTCAGTGAAAATGACGGTCCTCCACCTGTCTGTCAGTGAAAATGACGGTCCTCCACCTGTCTGTCAGTCATAATGGCGGTACTTCACCTGTCTGTCAGTCATAATGACGGTCCTCCACCTGTCTGTCAGTCATAATGACGGTCCTCCACCTGTCTGTCAGTCATAATGACGGTCCTCCACCTGTCTGTCAGTCATAATGACGGTCCTCCACCTGTCTGTCAGTCATAATGACGGTCCTCCACCTGTCTGTCAGTCATAATGGCGGTACTTCACCTGTCTGTCAGTCATAATGGCGGTACTTCACCTGTCTGTCAGTCATAATGGTGGTGCTCCGAAATGCTCCTCACCTGTTTCTCAACCATAACTGTAACATTCTCCTTGATTAGCTGCTTATTCATCTCTGTCTCCTTGAGATATGGAACACAAAGACAAAGAGTGATGCGATGCTAAAACTATTCATAGTCGAGGGTGAACCAGTCTCATACTTTCACTGATTTATTGCCTTCTTAAATGAATAGAACAAATAAATGAATGATTTGAAAGGTGTTCGTGGGTAGCTCTGAGTGAAAGCATAGCTCTCCATAAACAAATGGAGCATTTATGAACGTTTTTCTTCCGTGATATATTCAACTAAGCAGTTCCACTGTGTTGATATTCAGGAGACTTTCGGACTTCAAAATGTGTTCATACAACAAGGAAATACATTTTTTACAGTCACTTCAGAAACTACCGCTTTGTTTGGTTTCCGCAGGCCTAGATGCTCGATATCAGGCGGAAATGCACACGGACTCCTTCAACAGAAAAAATAAAAATGTGTGTTTATTCATTCGATAGGCTTTAGCACGTTACCATGTTTAGCCTGAAACTAAGTAGTTGCATCTGTTCTTTCATAATGTGAAGGGAAATATCCTCTTCAGATTTACAAGCTGAAGAAACTTTGGACTTAATCACTTGGCTGTTGGCTTTGTCCACATCCTGCAAGAAAAAAAGAATGATTCGTCCAAAAATAACAGAAGCACAGCACACTGCATCACCTCAAGCCGTTCAAAAATAGAATATTTAAAAATGAGATGCAGTGCAGTCACAGTCCGGTAGTTTAAAAAAGTTTAAGATATTTCCCTTTGCTGAAAAACATGTTTCAAGAAATTGCTACCCTTGCAAATACCTGCGTGAAGAGAAGGCTGCAAGGTGTAAATTAAACAAAGCTTTCTTTGATCTCTTTAACGATTAATTTATGAGGAAGCACAGCTGGAGGCCCCATCCCCCTCCTCCAACCCCCCGTCCCCCCGTCCCCGCTCCCCCCCTACAGGGGTTCTGTCGTCTGTCTCCGACCCCCATCTCCTTCAGGACACGGACATGCCCTCAGACAAACAGCAGGCTCCCGCCGCTGGATGCTCGCGGGCGGGGGAACGCTCCGTACTGCCACTCCGCTAGCGCGGCGCTAGCGCTAACTCTGCGGCGCGGGCCGTCCGCTCCCCGGGAGGAACAACGCGGGGCTGCCGCTGCCAAGACGCCGCTTCACTCGCCACCCTCGCGGAACTATTACTGTTTGCACCATCAAATAACCCCCTGCCTTACGTTCAGAAATGACACATTTAAAGGAAATGCCGGCTGTTTAATTTGTTTGTAAGGTTTGTTAAACTCCAAGCCGCAAGTCCGCAAAAAACTGTAAAACTGTAAAAGAACACACAAATTGTGCTTGATTAGTAATGCCCATGTTCACTAACACTAACAAATGATACAAAAATAAACAAGATTCACAATTAGAAATTGGTTCTAGTAGGAATTTAGTGAGTTTTTGATTCACCTGGAGCAGCGCTACTCAACTCCGGATCCTGCAGGCCGCAGTGGCTGCAAGTATTTCATCCAACCATACCACTACACCACCAGATTTCACTGTTATTTTACCTCCTTGGTTCAGGAAATAAGCTCATTAGTGAAATCTGGTGGTGTAGTACATGGACGGAGCAAATACCTGCAGACACTGCGGCCTGCCGTACCTGGAGTTGAGTAGCCCTGACCTAAAGCCAAATGTACTAGTTCTTATATACTTGGGACAAATACAGCTTTGATTGCACTAAATTAATGAAATGAAATGAATGAAATGAACCTGTTTCACGTTTCTACCTGTTTCAAGCTGTTGATTGTGGCTTGTTGTTGTTCATTCACGGTCGCGAGTTTCTTGTTGAGCCTCAAGGCTTCTTCCACTGTAGGAAGGCACACAAGAAAACTTCAACACATAAATATTAACAAACCGTTAAAACTGTAAACGCTATCCGAGAACTTGTCCAAAGCGACAGTGCGGCTACAAGATTGCATGGATTGCAACGCTGCTGTTAAAAAACGTACTTTCTCTTACAACATACTTAATCAAAAATGAACAAATGATCTACCTTCATTCTGAAGCTCTTTAAACTTAAAATTTTTTTTTTTTTACATTTTATAAATAACCATGCCAGATTTCTCCATGCCTGCAGTTCACCAATCAAGCTGGTTTACGTCAATCACGCCGCTAATTTTGGCGAGCGACAATCAAAGTGTTTGCGCGCCCCTTTTCCTCAGTCGTGGTAATTTAAACAGGCGCCTTTACATAACGCAGCATATACGGCCAACAACCCGAGGCGGTTTAGTCTGAAAATGGAGGTCTGAGGCCTCGTGCTGTTATGATGAATGGCGTATCGTCCACCTTCACAGATAAAGCACAGAATTCCGCTTTTGCAACATGTGACCCCGCTCTTTGGCGCGACGGAGAAGAGCGACCGCTTTTCGGGTTGTCTGCATTCCTCGCGGCGCATGTAGCGGCGCAACAGTGTCCAGGCCGGCCCTACAGGACGGGAAAAATGCCTCCTATCTATTTCAAATTAGCACCAGTTACCAAGGGGAGCTAAACTGTATCTGCTCTTTATGTAAATAGTGATACTGCAGTTTAGAAGCAGCCGATAAACGTGTTTACGAAGCCCCGCTTTACGTAAACACGACTTTTTAACGCAACACGTTTCTCTGGACGGACGCCAGGCAAGAACGGCTACCTGATAATGCAGCGTCTGTAAACGTTATCGAAATTCTGCGCAACGGGGAAAGAAAGCTGCAATCTGTCAAGTCTTTTTTCGAGGAACTTCTCGGGTTTTTCTCTGGTACGGAAGGCCGCGTCCGCCCGTTGGCATTCAGAGTGGACAAAAAGGCCAGTTTGTCACAGTCAGAGAGACGGAAAGTCCAGGGGGTCAGAAAGTAAAACTCCTGCCACGTGTTTCTTCCACCCATGAACTCATCCAGCTGATTTCACTAATTAGCTCTACCTCCTGGCTGAAGAGTTGTGCGATTTTTGAGAAAACAGCCTCCACACACGGAACTATGAGCCAGACCAGGGTGATGCCCCCCTGCCAGGGCTGTGCTTCACCTACAGACCGTCAGTTACTGAGCAAAGCGCATCCGGTGGTCAGTTACTTTTTCTGAATCATGATCTTGTGTAGGCAACAATTCAAGCAAATTCAACCACTTGCCACAATGCTGGCTAAAACCAATCAGATTCCAGGAAACCGATCACCGAAGGTGGAAAGTCCAGGGGTTAGAAAGCAAAAGTCCTGCCATGTGTTTCTTCCAACCATTAACTCAACCAGCTGATTTCACTAATTTGTTCTACCTCTTGGCTGAAGAACTGTGTTAATTAGTAAATCCAGGTGATTTCCTAATTAGACTGGTGGAATTTTACTTTAAGAACTTGGATTTTCCACCTCTGGTCAGAGTACGTCTACCCCTGCTGGGAGTGGGAGGGGGTTGGTGAGGGGAAGTTTGGGAGGTGGGAGGGTGGGGGTGGTGGGTTCATACCGTTCTGCACCAGCTTCTCGTGGGCCTGCTTGATGGTGGCGCACTGCCGGGACAGGGCCCCGAAGCGCCTCTCCACCTCGGCCAGCAGGCTCAGGTGGCTGTCTCTGGCCTGAGCCTGCAGCAGCAGCTTCTGCTCCTGCGGAACACGGAACGTTTCGCTGCCGCGGTAACGGAACCCTTCTACACACAGCAGAGCAAACTACGACCGGGAGGACCCGTTTTTAAACAGCGCGTATGGAGGTTCTACCCCGAGCTGGAAGCGCACGGCTCTTGAAGTTTGCCGCCGCTCTAGGCTAATCAACCTTTGTTTAACATTTTGGCCGACCGCCTCTCCTCTCCAGATAAGGAGTCGGCGAGAGCTGTCTTCTATTATTCCTTTCTGTCGTTACTGTTTGATCGTCTGTATCGAGTTGCCTTTTCTTTATCGCCGAAAGGTTAAACAGAGCGGTCCCCCTAGTTATAAAATATTTTAATAGTGATATTTTCCCTGCCAGGCTGGCGGCTCATGTGTCACACACTCCCTATCCGTCACAGCCGATGAACCGTTCGCCCTCCTGGCCCTCCCGCGTAATTCCACACACTCCCACACCTCTCTGTCAACAACACATATAATTGGAATCCTTACCAGCTCACTTAATTTCTTCTGCAAACTGCACTTGAACAGCTGTAAAAGAACAGTAAAAGAGAAGTCCTGTTGCCGTTTGTTTTGCCCGCAACCCCGGCGCTCAACACCACACCCAACTTTGGCCGTAATGTTCCCGTGGGCCCTGGCGGCATCCGGTACTTTTCTAAAAACTTTCATAAGAAATACACTTCAAACAACATTACGCATTACAATATCACAATGCACCACAAACCTGAAAACAACTCTGTATATATAAACAAGTGTAAAAACAGTAAGTAACAGAAGTCAGTGTAAGATTAACCAGGTACTGTTTTAACTCTAATGGAGTACATTTTGTCCCTATCACATAAAATCTGACGGAGTTGATTTATCACTTATGAGCGTTTTTCTGTGTATGTCCATTATAAAATCTGGAAGATATTTTTTACACTATGGCGATATTCTCCCAAACCCAAACATCGGAATGATTCCCATCAGTCACTGTGCTACAGTAACAGCTGCAGGAAGGCTGGACGTGAGCACTTATTTCCGTCTCGTACCTTTCGAATCGCAATCAATCAAACGCCAACTGTAGCGTTTCGGAGGCGGCCGAATCGGGGCAAAAAAAATAAAAAGACAATGGCGGCGGTAACAATCCGGTGAAGAGCGGGGGGGGTGTCCGTGAGTGCATCGAATGGATGATCACGGAGAGCCGCGCGGTTAAGCCCCCCCCCCCACCACCCCCCTCCACCCGGGGGCGCCCCCGGTTAAGTGCCCCCACATCTCCGGCTGCCTCACCTCCGCGAGCCTCAAAATGGCTCGCCGCAAGAATTCCATTAGTTCGCGCTCAGAAAAATGAACTGGGGGGGGGGGGGGGGGGTTCTTTATCGCCGCGGTCTCCGTGAGTGGATCTGGTGTGCGGCGGACCGCGGGGGCCGCCGTACATCACCCCGCGCCCCGAAAGACCCGGCCTGGCCCGGCCCGGGCCGCGCGAGGAGCACGCCGAGCGCTTCCTGCCCTGCGGCCAAAGGAAGGTTCCGGATCTTCTCCGACGGCGTCGCTTTACCTGCAGCATTTTCACCGCTTCCTTCAGCCGGACGTTCTCCCTGTCCTTTAATTCTGCAGAGAGCTGGTGCTTCCCCTGTGATGCACACTGTAGCTAAATTATCTCGGGGGTGGGGGGTGGGGGGGGGGTTGGTGGGGAAGGCGTCAGTAGTTAAACTTAGGTTTAGGTTTACCGGATAATATAGAGACAATGGGGAATCTGCCAGACAAACAGTCATAGTGGTCGGGCAAATTATTTCCTGGGGAATTAGAGTAAAGTAGTAAAGCATTTTTAAAATGACAGGAGATTAATTAAAGCGAGGGAAATTAAGTCTGCAACTGTGTGTTAATCACACAATCTGGGTAAATATTACCAAGGTAATACATACACAAATAATTCAGCTGTCACTCACTCTATTAAATGAGTTTTTCTACTAGAAAGTAAAAGGATGGAACAAACGGCCCACTGTACCTTCTCTCCTTCAATCTCAGCGATCATTGCCTGGAACTATTAATAATTAATGGTAAGTGATTTGATTCCAGCTCTGTCACATTTATATATCTACATATATATATATATATTTGTCTTTCTATCGTATTGTTACCATATGCTGTAAATATCACTCCCATCACCTGCTTTTTTTGAGCAGCCAGAGACTCATTGTGCTGGTGAACTAATGTATCAATCTGATGCTGAAGGGATTCCTGAAAAATAAAAAGGTGGAAAGTAACATTAATCATAATAAATACCATAGTCAAAAGACGTTTTTTCGTGATTCAGCTCTGTACTCCACAAATTTGCGTAATCAAACAATTCACATGTGGTTAAATTGCATATTCTCATCTTTTATTTAAAAGTATTTTTTTTAATCAATTTTGGTCTATCCATGTAGAAAATTGCAGCACTATTTATACATAGCCCTCCTATTTCTGGGCACCATATTGTTTAGGACATATTAATGTTATGCAAACTAAAGTAGTCATGTTTAGTATTTATTCGCAAATCCTTAGCATGCAATGACTGCTTGACGTCTGTGACCCATAGACATCACCAGGTACTTAGTATCTTCTCCGGTGATGCTCTTCCAGGCCTGTACTGCAGCCATCTTCAGCTCCTGCTCGTTTCAGAGGCTAGATGCCTTAAGCCTTCTCTTCAGCATACAAAATGCATGTTCAGTTGGATTCAGATTGGGTGAGTGACATAGCCATTCAAGAAATGTCCATTTCTTGCCTTTGAAAAACTCCTTTGCTGTTTTAGCAGTCTCGGATCATTCTTATCATTCATTAGAATGAAGTCCAATCCAATGAGAACTCGAACAGATATGATGCTTCTGAATACATTCTGCTGCTGCTATCAGCAGTTAAATCATCAGTGAAGACAAGTGAGCCAGTACCTGTGGCAGCCATACATCCCCAAACCATAACAACCCCACCACCAGGTTTCAGATGACGGAGGTTGCTTTGCATCTTGGCCTGTTACATTTGGTCTCCACATTTTGGTCTTGCCATCACACTGATACACATGAATCCTGGTCTCATCCGTACAGAGGACCTTTACCGAGAATTCTGTCGGCTCTTTTAGGTACGTCTTAGCAAAGTGTACCCTGGCATTCCTGTCTTTTGCAGCTAACTAGTGGTTTTCATCTTGCAGTGTAGCCTGAGTAGTTCTGTTCTTCTGCGAGTAGTCAGACACATTCAAACCTTTGGGTTTTTCTTCTTCATTATGGTGAGAACACTTCGGTCATCACCTGTAGAGGTCTTCCATAGTCTACCAGGCTCTTTGTCATTTCTGAGCTCACCAGTGCTCTCTTTCTTATTAATGATGTTCCAACCAGTGGGTTTTGGTGAGCCTAAGGTTTAGATTATGTCTCTGACCGTTTTTCTTATTTCTCAGCTTCATAATGTTTTCCTTGACTGTCATTAGCACAACTCTGGTCCTCATGTTCACAAATGCCAATAACAGACTCTAAAGGCAATCAAAAGCCTAGAATCAACTCTAGATACTTATACCAGCACTAAGGAAGCAAGTGAACACACCTGACTAATCAGAAAATAAGGTGAATCCATTTGTCCCAAACATTATTATGCCCTGAAATGGAAGGGCTATGTATAAATAATGCAATTTTTGCATGGTGAAACCAAAATGCATAGAAATATGCTTTAAGAATCTGGGAGCTCACAGTATATGATATACCAGTCTACCTTTGGACAACTGTGGAAAAATTACTTCACTGATAAAGTAACTGTTATTCTTTCTTGATAATTTTTTTCATTTACAAGTATCCGTTGGTAAAAAAATCTCAAAGAGATTCCCAGAATTTCCTCAAAAAAATGCAAGGCTTCATCTGTCAAACCGGCCAGAGAACAACTGTCTGAGGTCCAGACGGCAGTGCCCTCGCAAAAGGCTGCTTGGAAACACCCCTTTATGCCTCTCGGGACTTTACCCCAATCAACAGCTGAGAGGAACACAAAGGGGACGGACACCGACCGCTGCGCAGCCATCGCTACGGCAACTGCAGCTGGGAGGTGTCAGGGCCTGTTCGCCGTCTCCATCAGCTCTGCTAAACCTGGCTGTGCATCGTCTATACACTGTCGTGGTCGCTAAAAAAACACTGTGGGCCTGCTTTACTAAGGCCTTTAGCATGTGCAAGACCTTTAGCACACGCAAAACCAGTAACATGACCAGTGATTGGTCATGCTATTTGTTTTGCACCAACCACTGTCTGTGTTATTGGTTTTGTGTGTGCTAAAAGGTTTTAAGCATTTTTTATTTTCTGACATAATACAATCATCTTGGATGACAAAAACATGTTTCAGTGAAAATATTTTCAAAAATATTATTTCATTTTTACTGTAGTGTAGGCTTCCGCACAGTAGAATATATGGTTCTTGAGATAAAGAACAGAGACTCATGTCCAGTGCAGGGGACAAAAATGAATTGCCTACTCTTAGGTGGATACACTGTTAAATATTTGTGGAAATTTTAAGTTAACGGGATACATATGAGCATATGTATGTTTTCTGATATTTCTGAAGTCAGGTATGGCTCTTTAGGCGGTATGTAGGATATATGCATGAGTGACAAAATGTGTGTGTTGACGTGACACATACCTTCTCCCATTCTAATTCCTGTTTTTCCATCACAAATTTGTTAATCTGCTCTTCAAATCGCGTTTCAGCATCCTAGGTGTAAAGCATCAGAAGAAACGTCACTCAATAAGTAGGCTACATGACACTCTCCCCTAATGACAAATTCTTTCTGTCCTCTGTACAGCGAAAATGACCTCTATCGCCACTCGAGAGCGAGTTTCAGATTCCTTTAACCGCTATAAACTTTTTCAACGCGCACCGTCGCTTCACGCAGTTAAGCAAAAGTGGTGAGGGGAAAGTGCACTTTTTTATGGCGTGCAGAAAAGAAGAATGTAATGTGTTTCTGCAGCCCTCTGTTTTATCCGGCGTCTGTGGGAAGATGTGCGCACCGGTACATTAGAGCTGTAATACTTGCACAAAGCCAGCCATGTCCTCCTTCGCCCCGCAAAGGTAGGCGGAAGTCAATCGCTCCCATACGTTCCGTGGTTTTTATACGCGTGTGGGAGTGAGGGCTGGTGCGGCTTATTTATAAGTTCCCATTAAAGCGCGCTACTAGCATGGAGAATTTCCCAAAGAGGTGCACACTAGATAAAGCAGTTAACAGTTTGGAGTGAAATAATGAATAGATGGGTTTTTTGCCCTGTAAAGAGGTCATTAAACTTGGTTATCCTTATAAATCTGGGGGACAGAGGCCGATCCTCTGAACCGTAAGCCGTGAGACGAGTTAAAAATCCAGGGGCCGTAAAGACAGCTGCTGACACTTTGAAGACAAGGAAATATGTGTCACCATAACGATGTCTTATTATACATGGAAAGTTATGACACTTAAGAAACGCAAAAAAAAAAGCGTTTGCGGTGTCCTGCTTAAAACACGCAAATGTGGGAATCGTCTTATTAAGTGGGAATTTCCCCCGAATCGGGGCCAATTTTTAACCGCCGAGGTCTGCCGCTCGTTCTTCGCCCTGCCGTGTGAAATTGCTTTCACTTTTAAAATGATTTGTCCGCTCGTTTATGTGTCCCTGGCGAACGCTGAAACGTTAATAGAAAGTATGATTCTTCAAACGCGCACACGGAGGCCTACCCGATGTACGCAGTCGCGTCCTCTAACAAGGAAAATACGAGAGAATGGGACCCCCGTCAGAAAACAAATGTTAGACAAGAAAACCCCCTTTCAATCCCACACCAATAAAACAAAGAACTACAAAGTGTTACTTTAATTGCATGCCTGAGGAACACATTGATTTAATGTTTTTTCTTTTACAATAACATGATCATAGCAATAAAAGCGGAGCGATTCAATGTGTTATTTACTTCTTATAACCTTTAAGACGTGTCCGGGGCCTGTTTTAAAGTGCTTGCTCCAGGGGGCTGTTTTACCGGCGAATTGTGAGAATTAGTCAGGTCTTTGCCTCGTGACCCTGTGCTGATGCGAAGTCTGACTGTCAGCTGCCTCTTGTCCAGATGGCCAGAAAGAGCTGTTGGCTTCTTCTTCAAAAAAAAAAACTCATAATGCACCTCCTACGAAATTACACTCCCCAGTTTCTCGTGACTTTGCCAGAAAGGGCCCATAAGTGCTCAAGCACCTCTCGGTTAAAGACGACACGAAGTGGAGAACAGATATAGCGGATAATGGCTTTTAGCATCTCCTTTCAAGACGATTAGTCTCCAGTGTGAGAATCTGATTAAAAATTAACCGCCGCTATATTTTTGTTAGCGCGTGCTTCTAATTACCTGCATGCCTAAGGTATCTGTCATTTTTCCAACCTACGCCTACAGTTTTCTCAGAGCAAAAGTCACGGAGAGTCAGTGCTGCGCTGAAACCCTCACCCTGTGGATATGCAGCTCTTCCGCTGCTTCAAGAAGGCTTGTTTTAAATTCCAGAACTTGGATGGACTGAAAACCGACGCCATCCGACGCCAGAGGGGTGTCCAGCGATGACAGCTCATGGTCGAAAACCTGCTCGCCATTCTACAATAAATAAATAAATAAATGAATGAATTAGCTATAAATAATACATTTAAAGGGCATTGTCTTATTGCATTATAAAGTAAGGTTCACATTGTCTGTCCTGGAATATATATATATATATAACATATATATATATAGTAGGGCCTACGTACTTACTAGGGAATCAAGAAAGTGTCTTCGAAGGTCAGTTTCCACAGCCGTCTCAAAGTGCAGGAGAAAATTCTGAAAAATCTCCTCGTCTGCCCCAGACATCCTTCAAAGACATTTGGATAAAATCCTCTAAAAACAGTGATCAGAAATACAAGCAACTCGTTCTAAACGCTATCTGGCACTGAAACACACACATCGTGGACATTTACAAACCCTGTTTCTTGCAGAATAGAAAATATTTAAGCGAACAAGAACATTTATCGTTCAATTTTTATTTTTTATTATTAATAGAGCTTCACACCGGTTCTAAGTATTCTTATTTAATATTCCACTATACAACAATAAATATATTTATGAAACAAAGGAAAAGTACTTAAGAAATAATAGCACATCCATTGTTAAACACTGCTAATTATGCTTAAATTATTATCACAATCTTATGCATTGTTTTCGTAGCACCCCTTATTGCTCTGTAAGTTTCACCTTTGTGCCACCAAGGTGGGAAGGAGAGGAGCTGGGGAATCTAATGGGGGTCAGGGTAATAACACTGAATGGACAAATTGCACTGTCATTCCACTTAAATTATATAAGTTATTTAATTTGACCTGTAGATGGTCCCCTGTCTCCTCATCACGGTTGACTTTTAAGTGGGAGGTCTGCGCTCAAGATGATGCTTTAATAGAAGCGAACCTTTCCCCCATTTAACCCGTGCAGTGATCAATCATGTGCAGGAATAAATGATCCCGTTAGAATTTGCTACTTTCACAAATGACATTGTGACCCCAGGCCAATGTCTTTATTTGCTTCTCCTCTGATTCACTTCAGCAGATATTAAACAATTTTATAAGCCATGAAAGGCTAAATTAAAAGGACCCCATCCATAAAACGGAATAATTCCTTTTTAGCAACACGATGTCCATATTACCTTGCTTTCATGAGTTATACGACTATAGTGTTGAGATGTAATGGGAAGGCCCCGGGGTTTATAATAATGTTTATTTAATCACATTTTAAACTCCATTCATCATGACAGTTGATTGTAAATGTAGCAGAATGTCGAGTGAAGACCAGTTAACGGGGAGTTTCTAAACTGAACGAATATTAATAACACCGCTACAGCTATCGATAACTTAGCCTACCTAGCTAGTCTACCACGCGTTACGGCGGGAAATGAAAAGGTTTTTAAATAACGTTATAACTTGGTCGTGAATTAAATATGTGCTTACAAATTCCGTTGAAATGAATATAGTTTTTAACTGTACACAACGTTAGTTGTCTATATACCACTAGCATAACTATGTACAGTGAAGAAAAATTCGAGTGCTACACTGGCTAGCTTCACACTAACATTGATTCACCTTGCTCAATTGACAACAGCGGCCACAAGCATAAAAGGGCTACACTAAATTAGTCAATTAGTAAATCAAGATTAATGAATTAACAACCCAGTCTAAGTGTTTATAAAGTCTACATTTACCTTGAACTGTGACTCCTGCTGTTGTGTTTGAGTAGAGTTGCAAAGCAGATAGGTAAATCGCTAGCATCAATCATCAGACCAATGTAACATTACTTCTTAAAATGATTCAGCGCGAGGATTAATTTCGCGGGAAGAACACTGAGCCAAAAACCAGTTACCTGGCGAACCTTAATAGGTGTTTTAACACTTGCTGTCTAGCTAACTACAATTGTCTCATGTTAAGCGTTGGTACTGGGAGTTTTTGCATTATGCAGATATACAAAGCTTCTATCTTCAATTTCAAAAACCGAAAAGCTCATTTAAATAGGTCATTCATATCGAATCCAAATAGGACAGCGACCTGCAGCTTGCCTTTCGTTGCCAATGGGCAATGCTCTTGTTAATACAAGGAATTGCTGCCATCTGTTGTTGAAAGTATGAATTGATTGTCCTTCAACTCAGCAGTAGCCACGGAGCGAGAATAAATTAAATTGCGCATTATAATCAATAGTATTTACATTTCAATAGCATTACGTGATGGTAACTAAATAA
This sequence comes from Anguilla rostrata, assembly GCF_018555375.3. Lineage (NCBI taxonomy): Eukaryota > Metazoa > Chordata > Actinopteri > Anguilliformes > Anguillidae > Anguilla > Anguilla rostrata. The sequence goes on from NC_057948.1 coordinate 4,513,644, forward strand.
TGTGTTATCATATAAATAAAGCCTACTATCTATGCAAAAATTAATATACCTTTGTAACAGTGCTACTTCCACAACTCTGAAAAAGATTTTTTCAGGAATAGCATGGCCATTGTAGGCCCAGAGTCTACAATGAATTAATTTTGACTTCCAAAAGCGAATTATTTGCACACAGAGGTTAGAATTATCATTTGAAATATGATAATGACTTGTCTACGTGTCGATCCTTCTTACAGGTGAGCACGTCTATTAGTCAGGTCTGATTTTGTAACTACACCCAAGCTCAACCGGAGATGAGGTCACATCGATGCTTGGGGCAACCTGAAACTGGTTGTTTCCTTGTTTTAGTCTACCTTTCTGCGGGAATCAAACGATTAATTATTACGTCTTAGATTTTGAATTGACATGTGATTTTCATTTGTGAAGAAAAAAACTTGCCTCACAAACGTAAGGGAACTAATGACACTAATTGTGCAATGACCAGGTTTCGGTTCGCGTTTTTAATCTAGTTTCATGTCGCCGCTCACCTGTTTTGGGTGGAAGAAGTTACTTTTTGATAAGCTATATGAAGCTTATTTTGTATTATCATTAGCCTTTTAAAATAAACAAGTGGAAAAACTTTAATTCGTTAAATAAGGAGGCAAGTAGCGACGACAAATTTGTTATTTTAAGATTGAGAAAAGTTGGGCGTTTTCGCCAGTTAGGCTACTTGAAAGGAATCATTGTTTTCCAAATGACTACCTACCAAATGTAGTGAATGTCTAGCCAAACTGTTTCAGTCTGTCGCTGGTGGCGAGCAATGATTTTATATTTATTTTTATCGTGCCAATTTATTCAATATGGGATGACCGCTTGTACGAGGAGGATTTTGCGGGTCATAAACGCAGAGGACTCATCCAGTGAAGGTAAATTATTTGGCTCACAACGTGTATTTCCAGTTCCAGTAAATCTAGTTCTAGTCTGAATAACAAATGCAGTTGTTCAGACAAAAGTCATATTTTACCGCCACACAGCCTATGATTAACACTGCATCAGTTACTCATACTGAATAAACCGAGAATGGTATCCATTTGATTGGGTTTGCTCCATAATTCCCTCTGTAAAAAAAAATAAAATAAAATAAAATAAAAAAGGCTAAGTACAACTATTGGCTCTTCTAAATGCCTGGTTGTGTGAACACGCTATTATTATTTAAGGGTAGGTTAAAAGGCACGTTTCATACATTCTTCAACCTAACCATGTCTAACTGGATCAAATTTATTTGGTTTCTAGTTTTTGTGGAAGAGGAGGGGGCGAATGCATTTTTAGGACGCCACCTGTTGTTCAACAGATTCGACTTTGAGCTATTCACTCCTGGAAATCTTGAAAGGGAGTGTATTGAAGAAGTCTGTAACTATGAAGAAGCTCGAGAAATTTTTGAAAGTAATTCAGCAACAGTTGAGTATGCAATTTTTGTATTAACACTAGTGTTCACTTTCTGCAACACCATGGAAAAGAAACACTAGATACAACAACACCAGGGAAAGGAAACACTAGATACACCAACACCATGGAAAAGTAATGCCTATACGCCAACGCTATGGGAAATTACACCTATATACCAACACCACTGAAAATGACACCTATACATGAATGTATCTAATTTAGTATGAAAAGCCAGTAGCATCTTAATTGTGTTTTGTTTTGCAGGACGATTTCTGGAAAACATACTCTTATGGTAAGACATTATTTTATAAACTAATGCTTACAGACGGGAATGCAAATTATCTACCAGAGATTAAACAACTTGTATTTATTATCTCACTTTAGAAATCATTCCCCATATTTATTTTTTATATATTTTTGTTATAAAAGAAAGGAGATGGCTGATATTTTCAGAACTGGGAAAGGTCCTGAGCTTTCTGGATGCAATCACAGCAGGGAATCCCAAGTGTTCTCTCATTTTCATATGCGTAAAAACAAAAATACTTTATAGACTATTCCATACAGCATATGGCTAGCATCGGTTTCTTTACACCTTACTTTGCCTGCACTGGGTGTGGAGTTCTCTTTCAGAGGGTAATTGATTTACTTATCATTTGCCTGCCAGTAGTTTAGAAATGATCTTTGGCTTCAGTGTGCAGTTCCAACGTACTGTAGGCAATTAACCACTTTGAAGTAAGGAACAGAAATGTGGACTTTGTCTTGTTTCACTTTTCGTTTTCACACAAAATGTAGAGCAAGTTTACTTCTCATAATGAATTAAAGAAAACAAATGCTATGATATTAAGCTTGTTTAATAACAGTTTAGATTTTGCCTTCATTTTATCCAATTACAATTTAGTCATGTAGCAGACTCTTGTAGCCATAGTGACTAACAAATGTGTATTTCACATAAGCAAATTTAAGAACTTGAGGGAAGTAAAATAGCAGTCATGAGTGTCAAGGTGTTGCCTCTAGACTGAGATAAGGGGAAGGAAGGGTTGGGGGTTTTTTCCTTATCAATAGAAATAGCGATAATCAGAAACATCAAGGTGTAGTTTGAACAGCTGAGTTTTTCAGAAGACCGCTTTGTTGACAGATTGGCGTTTGTTCGTTCCACCATCCAAGTCAAGCTTTGTCGGAAACCCCAGCTCTCGTGTGTAGAAATGAACATACTTTACATCAAAAAGATATTTTATTTCCCAGTTTACACATTTGGGAAACGTGAGTATATGTCTTTGTCTTGCGATAATAAAGGTGATTCTACAGGGCTGCCGGGTGGCTCATGCTGTTAAGGCCTGTGGACGGGCCCCATGGTCGACCATCGAATCTGGACCAATGTGACTGATGGGCTGTTTGTGATTATATAACCAGCAGATCAAGTGAAGCCGCCCTCAAGGCTGGACGTGACTGCCCTTCTGATCGGCCTCATCGCAGCCGGCGTCACCATCATCATCATCGGCCTGCTGCTGTGGTACTGCTGTCACCGGGCGTACATGCTCGGCAGATCACCTGGGTGAGGACTCGAGCGATGCAATTTGAAAACTGGGGCGGCATTGTAGTTGAATGGCTGGGTACGGAGTTGGTCTCGTAACCTAAAGGTCACAGGTTCGATTCCTGTGCAGGACACTGCCGTTGTACCCTTGAGCAAGGTACTTGTTCATATGTACTGCTTCAGCATATATCCAGCTGTATAATTTGATACGATGTAAATGCCACTTAAAGTTGTGAAAGTCTGCTAAATGCTGGTAATGTCATGAAAAATGAAGCCGCATGTTGAACAGTCAGCCTTTTGAGTTGTACACTCCAGCCCACCCTCTATAGCAGGGGTGTGCAATTCTGGTCTTAGAAGGCCAGTGCAGATGCAGGTTTTTGTGTCCACCGATTACCCTGGCTGAATGAGCCAATTGGGTGTATACACCAGCACTGTTTCACTCTGAGATTAGATCATAGTAAACATGAAGAACAGTCTTCAGCTGTCATTCATGCACACATTAAGAAATTTAGCAAAAATTTCAGATGGTGTAAATGTTAGTGCTGATTATGTAATTAAGGCCAGATGTTGGCATGAAAACCAGAAACGGATTCGGCCCTCGTTGCCCACCTCTGCTCTGTAATCCCAATTGACTCCCCCCTGTTGTTGTCTGGTGGCAATAGACAGCACTGTGCGCGCGTTGTGTGCTGTGCATTTGAACGCAGTGGAGGTGGTGGTTGAGAAGCAGGGTTGCAGAAGAGCCGAGGTGTGACCGGGGTGTGTGGGACTGCAGGTCCTCCAGGGTTCGCACGGGGAGGAGCAATGCCTCCCTGATCCTTCGGAGGCTGGAGGAGGTCTCGCTGCAGCCCGTGCTCCCACCCGCGGAAGAGATGGGGCCCCCCGGCCTCCCCTCCTACGAGCAGGCCATCGCTAAATCCGGACAGCACGACGCCCCTCCCCCGCCATACCCAGGGTACAGACGCGCCCGTTCTCAGCTCCACGTTTGCGTCCTGTAGTCATTTGTCTTTGCTGTCGCACACATTCTCCCATCCTGATAAAAGCATATAGGACATTATGCTTTACGATCTTTATACCACCAAGTGCTCAGCCCTGATGCAACTGTGACACTCAGATCTTGAATATGATTGGCTGAGAGGAACACCAATGGACAGTCTAGTCTGCTAAAATTAGTATGTACCATCAAGCCTCTCAACAGATCCGTTTATATCACACCAACCACTACAGCGGCCATTCCAAAGTGATGACCGTAAATCACAAAGTTGTGACGGTGGACATATAGGGTGAAATATCTGAGAACGTTTTGAATCTAAACGGTTGCAGACTGTTTCTTTTGAAATTTGATTGGCTGTTACATTCACAGTTGTGCATTTTTGTTCTAGATCCTGTTCCGGAAGCATTCAACGGTAGCATGCCGTGAGTGATGAAGAAGAGGTCTTGGATGTTGTATTTTTATCTGTCTACACAAGTATTTATAGTTTTTGCAATTTGACTGATATGCTAATATTACATGAAACATAAATGCCACTTGTACAGTATATAAGCATGCAGTTAGGATTTTATTGGATCATATCATATCAGTGCTTATTTCCGAGAGATGAAACCGATAAGGAGAAATACATAAGTACAGTTTTTTTTATTCTCCAAATTGTATTTCATTGAAGAAATGTACAGTAACAGAGCAGCAATATTTGTTCCTCAGATATTTTTAACCAGTACTTTTAAACGTAGGTTTTAATGTGTATTAAATGTTGTATTCCATTTACCAGCTTGTAAAATCTTTTTAATATTGTGAATTACACCAAGGTTAAAACAATAATAATAATAATCTGTCCACAGTTCTGTAAACCTAATGGTATCATTAGTGTCTGTGGGTTTTCTTTGTACCATAATGACCTAGAATGTAAACCGTCAGTATAGACTAATCACATGTACATTAGATTGTCATATTTTCATACAGTATTTAAGCATCATGTATGTACACAGTGCATATGTATGACATTTCCCTTGTATTGTTTCAGTAACTGTTTTGATGGTGTTCAGTCTGTGTTCAGTCATTTCCTCACAAGAGTCGGATCAGAGTCTGAGGGTTCCGGTATCAGGCGTTAAGGATGGAAACGGTGCTAGGTGACCATCCCCATGAGGACCACAGCCTGTGCTCTCAAAGCAAATCGCTTCATTAAAGGAAAATAGTGCTATTATTTTATATAATTTTTAAAATGAAGTAGGTCATTCGGAACAGTTGTCAAGAGATGCATTTTAAAGGCTATGCAATCTAGATTATCAATGTGAACTCCAGAGTGGGTGGTTCCTTGTAGGACCACAGTAAAGTGTTTCGTACCCTGTCCGTCATGTGGTCCGACGTCTTCGCCCGTGCTTTAAAAACACACACAGCTTCATAAATAAGAGAAGCCTACACTGTAGCAAAGCGCAATTAGCGCTGCTGGCTGATTAAAGCGAAGATGAAGATGATCTTTAAAGATTTAATTGCCCATTTGACTGTTTCGTCTGAAGTAATCTGTGCGTTTTCACTGAAGGGGGTAGCTACTGTTAACGGTTCACGTCGTAGAATGTTATCAATGGCCCATTAAAATGGATTCTGAAGACTTGATTCTGCTGCTGACGGCAGCCACTTACTCTGTTTGTACAGTTGAGGGTTCTTCCCAGGATGTGTGACGGGGTGACTCATGAAATGGTACTCCAACAGAAAGGCTGAAGGGAAACTGTCCCAGGCTTATTCACAGGATGGCACAGCACCACCGTTACACAGTTTGAGGAGAACCCTGCAGTTCTCTGAACCATGTTTATGGTCAGGATGACAAGTCCGAACTGTACTACTGTTTAATGGACAGAATTACTGCTCGTGAAAGGTGAATGGTCACAAAAGAGTTAATAAAAAAAATTTAATTGAAAAACTTTGGCTTTATTTGACTTTATTTTTAGAATTAGATTGTATTTATGTCTGTTCAGGTCTCCAAATATGAGATCTGAACAGGCGTGGGTGAATGTTTTATAATTTCCTTTTTTTTCATTTTTATTTCTTGGTCACAGGGATTGAAATGTAAATTAGAAAGCACTGTCCACTATATTTGAAGGCTTTGCAGTTATATTGGTGTTGATGCAACTAAAACATTTAACCCCACATCACTCCTGTAGCTGTTCAGACACACAGAGGAGACATGTCAAGTATTTTCTCATTTGGAATGTTGAGCTTATCAGACGGTGAATAATTTGGATCACAAGGCAGCATTCATCTTTCAAAGCACCGGCTCTCCAGCTGTTTCTGTCGGTTGTGTTCGCAGCACCACCTGACGGAGGTGCCTAGGTGTGCACCTTTCAATCTCAGTCTGTTGTTTCACACCAAACTGTGATGCAAGACATGCTATTTAACAGAGGTTGTCTGGAAATCACACCAAATTAACAAAGAATGGTATTCTGAGATACAATGATGTGTTAACTAATAGTTAAGAACATTAACTAGGGTTTGCATTTGGGCTTGCAGAGATTTTGTCTTATTACGGCAGTAAAATGTCATCATCCTTGGCAGACTGAGAAACTTGCCTGAACTTGGCAACCTGGTATGTATCCACAAAACAGAATCCAAAGCGAGGCTCTGCCTTTCACCTGCAGATACCTAACGAAGCCCCAGTTCTCCTCCCTTATGGCATAGCTCATCTGTGTTTTTTTAATAATGTTTATTTTTATGGTCTCTGTAAATCAGGTATGTCTAACCCTGCTCCTGGAGATGAACCGTCCTTGAGGTTCTCTCAAAATGGACCCCATTCTATATTCAGAGTTCTCGTTCAGCTGCTAATTAGTAGAATCGGGCATGCCAAATTCAAGTTGAAATGAAAACCTACAGGATGGTAGAGCTCCAGGAACAGTGTTGGGCTGCCCTGCTATAAACCCTACAGATAAAAAAATCAGGCTTGGCTTAACAGATAGCATCGTTCTAACTCACAGGACTAATATTTAATCGGACCACCAGAACCATACAAAAGTAATTGGTGACAAATCACCCAGTACTGTATGAAAAACACTTCAGTCTAATACAAATATCAAAATTACACATTTGTGTTCAGATTTTGTCACTAAATTCGATGCAAATCTGTTTGCATTCTATTGTAATATAAAGCACAGATAATTATTGAATGTAATCGCACACACTAAGTAAATGTTAGGAAATTGTGAATGGGACAAATACTATATTAAAGAATCCAGTATTTTAAATAACCAATATTGATTCTTAGAAAATAGAAGGTTCATATTTAAAGAACTTGAACAGATTTATAATTTTAAAAGACAGGTCATTACATAACACTGAATTATTATGACAACTAATATTCTGTAAAGGGATTAAACAATGTTTTTAATAATTTAGCCTGATTTATGCCATATGCACAGAAATGTACCAAATTTAGGGGGATTTTAAAAAAATGTTTAGATGTTGTCTAAAGTCACACTATAATATTTGGTGTCGTTTTTAGAAATGTAATAGCCTAGCACTCAGCTTCCATTAAGTCCATTAATTACCTACCATGTTCTGGGACAAATATTGAGAAAAACTTTTAGCCCCAGCTTGTAGGAGGTGCATCCTGGGAAAAACACCAACATGGGAATCTTATTCAAATAGCGAACTCACACCATGACTTACTGAGGGATGGGAACCGTAATAATCATCATACAATAATCAGATATTAACAGTCATTGTACGGATCCCCCCTGAAGCACCGCTCACCTAGTCAGCGTTTCCCGAGCTATACCCCGAGACGATGTGAATATTTCTGTCCAGCACAGCGCTTGAATGTGCGCGTATTTCCCGGAGAGCTCTATTGGGGAAGTGTATGACTCCCGATCTTTGGCGGATGATGAACAGGAATTATCCGACTTCCAGCTTCGCAGATCCGCTGGCTCCCCCAGCACAGACCGCAGCTTGGGCCTACGAACGCAGCACCGCAAGTATTAAGCCAAGGTACGAGATGAAGAGGAGGGCGGGTCATCTTTCAAAGAAAATTCCGGTGATGGAAGGCCTAACGCCACATAAAAAATGTGTTTATGTTTTTTAACGCGTCGACACAGACAGTTGGTTCTGGAGTTTGTTGTACTAGCAATGATTCTGAAGGAAAGCGAATAGTTAGTTCGTCGGCTTGATGCAAACTACAGCATGGAATTGTTCGGTAACTGGCTGGTTTGCAACAAACATTGCAATGTTGCAACTTAATTTCCATCAAGGAAAAAATGTATTATGCATATGGCGAGCCTGTACCGACTGGAATGCGACTGCTCAGTTTACATGACAATGAAGTTGAGGCTTGCTTTATAATATACGCCGCTTTTTAAACTAATGTTACTTTGCAAAACTATGCCGTTATGATTTCACTTCTCTCTGAATATAAACTAGCGATTGCTGTGACCAATAATATGACTCCGGGGAAATATACACTAAAATCTATCTAATATTTGGGGGGAAATGTAACGCTATGTTAAGCTTCTCAAGTGTATTGAACTGTAGGAACGTCATTCGGTAATTCATAATAAATATTCACACGGGAAAAAAAATATGTAAAAAATATAATAGCAGTATGAGTAATTGACTAAGAGCTGTGAGATTGACAATTGTTACTCAATGAGGAGTGTAATGTGGAATAAGTGGCATCTGTCTCCCCTTTTTGCCGTGGGCTTGATGACCACCTTCCAACTGCTTGAGTAACACCGCTGTTTTACTGTGGACAGTGAGTTGCGTCATAACGGAGTTAAATGATTAGTTGAGGGCAGTCCAAAGTATTCGGACGTTAACACAATTTCGGTCCTTTCGGCTGTGTACTCCAGCACACTGGATTTGAAATACAATGGTGGATATGAGGTTATAGGGCAGAGTGCTTTAATTTGAGGGTATATACATCTATATTGGGTGAACCATATAGGATTTGCAGCCCTTTATACATTGTTTCTTCATTTTAGGGAAAAAAAGTAATTGGACAGTTGGTTGCTCAGCTATTTCTTGGCCAACGGTGACATTGAATCATTAGTTTGTGTGCAAGAAAGCTAACAAAATGTCTAAAGTTGAATGTAGGTGTGGCATTTGCATTGTAGTCTGTTGCTGTTCTCTCAACGTAGTGTCAATGCTTGTAAAACAGGCAATCGTGAGGCTGAAAAAATCTGAATAAATCTATCAGAGATATAGCCAAAACACTGAGTGTGTCAAAATCAACTGTTTGCTTTCTGTGCTTACATTGGTAAGAAACAAGAGCACAACCTGGCAGATCATGCAGGACCACTGTAGTGGATAACCAATGAATACTTTCATTTGTGAAGAAGAATACCTTTTCAAATGTCCAACAGATGAAGAACACTACACCAGCATAACCTCAGCGGGTTCTCTGCAAGATGCAAACCACTGGTAAGCCTCAAGAACAGAATGGGCAAGTTATTGTTTGCTAAAATGTACATAAACTGTAGAGTTCTGGAACAAAGTCCTTTGGACAAATGAGATGAGTATTTACCTGTACTAAATTGATGGAAAGTGTGGACAAAGGAACTACTCGTGATCCAGAGCATACCTCCTTGTCTGTGAAACATGGTGGAGGTTGTGTTATGGCTTGGACATTTATAGCTGCCATTGGAACAGGCTCACTTTTCTTGTTTGATGATGTAACTGCTGACGGCAGCAGGATGTATTTTGAAGTTGACAAAAACATTTTATCTGCTCAGATCTTACCAAATGCCTCAAAACTCTTCGGACAGCACTTCACCTTGCAATGGGACAGTGACTCCAAACATACTGCTACCAAGCAAACAAAGTGTGTTTCATGGCCAAAAAGGTGAATGTTCTAGACTGGTGAATTTAATCGCCTGACCTGAATCCAGTTGAACATGCTTTTCAGCTGCTGAAGACAACACTGAAGGCAAAAACCCCCCAAAATAAACAGGAACTGAACACGGCTATAGTACAGGTGTAGGAAAGCATCACCAGGGAACATACGTCTGGTGATGCCTGTAGGTCACAGACTTCGGGCAGTCATTGAATGCAAAGGATTTGCAACCAAGTACTAAATGAGGACTTCAATTAAGATAGTTAATTTGTCAAATTACTTTTTCTCCCCTAAAATGGGGGACGTATGTAAAAAAAAATGGCTGTAATTCCTACACAGAGTATCTGATACGGATGACAGTAGCCTCAAATTTAAGGTGACGGTCTGCACTTTAACCACTGTTTAACCACTGCACAAATTCACTGTTTCATTTCACATCCAATGTGCAGGAGTACAGAGGCCAAATAGCAAAAATTGTGCCACTGTCCAAATACCTGTGGATTGCACTGTAAATTTCAAACATGCCATTGTTCAGCTGGATAGCTTTGTCATTAACCTTGCTTAAACGGGGACAGAAGTCATGCTGTGTGATTGGGGAAGGTTGCAACTGCACCGTTTTTGTTTACCTACTGTGCATTTCATACAGAGGCCGGAGCTGAAGGCGAGAGAAGCATCCATTTCCTCATAGCATTCCGGTGCTCTGTACAAGCTCAGTGCAAAGAATGGAGCGGCGTGCCAATCGGAGAGTCGCCATTGTCCGTGGCCTCACCCGAGATGGCCTTTGTAGCACAGTAGGCTTCATGTGCCGTAGGGGAGGCGTTTCACGGCGGCTGGTTGTTTGACTGGGCTTTGGGACGTGCTCAGTGGTGCATGTCAGAGATAAAGTTCCATGCATTCAGTGTCCTGACAGTCGTGCCGCCGCTAATTCAGGGTCCGGAGCCGATGCCGCGTATTGAAGCAGAGTTAAACCCATCAGCGTACCTTAATTTTTATTATTATTATTTCTTTTTTTTTAATTAAATATTGGCACCCAATGTGGGACTCAACATGTCCAATTCCCACCCTAACTTGTAAAGTCCAATTAGCTATTTGCATCTGCAGCAACATTCGATCCCTGCTGCCAATTTGATAGAATATAGACATCCACAGTTCTCCTCCGAAACATGTGGTGTCGCCAGCCTGCAGCCCACAGCTAAGCTGGCATAGAATGGCTTTGGCATGCAGCCAGGTCCCAGTGAACTGCATGGTCACTAAGAGCAATGAAATGTGGATCCTTATGGGCTGAACCCATAAGAATCCACAGGCAAAGCAATCGCATATCGCCCTATAGGAACTGCCAGCCACAGTTGGCAGTCCCTATAGGATGCATTACATTGTGTTACAGGCATTTACTCTAGCACTCTCTTATCCAGAGTCTACTATTATCCAGAGCACCTTGCACAACCTTTGCATTGTATCCACAGTATCCATGGATAAGTACTGATGCAATTCAGGTTGAGTGACCTTGCTCAAGGGAGCAACAGCAGTATCCTACCTGGGAATTGAACCTGCAGCCTTTCAGGTTAAAAGCCCAGTTCCCTGACCATACTACACTGCTGTCCGATACCGGCCTCAAGATCAGGATGACATGTATACAATATGCTTCTATTCGTAAAATGTTTGGTGGGTGTGCTTTGGTGCACAGCCTTGGCATCTTGTGTGTGCATTCATCAGACTCATAACATGGGCCCCATAAGCTCACTCAGCAATGTGGCTCAGTCCCCACCAGCTTCAGGCCTGTGCTTTGCTAATAAACAACTCTCACAAATCAGTCTTATAGATGTGATTCTAACCGCAGGTGACAATTCAAAGCCAGACCATTCTGTGGTAATGCCTTGGTAATATGATGTGCGGACTATCTATGCTCACTCCTCTCCAGCTACAAGCATTATGTTGCCCATAGAGCCAGTACGATTACTTGGCCACCTTCTCAGCCAATCAGAATGCTTGCATATTTCTCCAGTCAGTTGTCCTAACACATGTCCTGCTGTTTGATATCAACAATACAGGAATGCACAAAATCCAGTGCATTAAAGAGCAAAGAAAATGCCTTTCTGCAATATTGCCATTAGACTGACATGTCTTGTATTAAACAATGTATAAGTATACAATGGATTGTATGTATAAGTGTAAGCTGTGTATGTTCCTCTGGATAAGAGCATCTGCTAAATTACTTTGTTGTTATTATTATTATTTTATTATTATTATTTCTGACTATTGGCTATAGTACTCTGATAGACTGGTGACCTGTCCAGGGAGTATTCCTGCCTCTCACCCAATGCATGCTGGGATAGGCTCCAGCACCCCCTGCAACCCTGATCAGGAATAAGCAGGTTAGATAATGGATGGATGGATGGACAGCTATACTAATGCTCAGAATTTCCCTTCACATTTATCATATATTCAGATTTTTAGATAGACTTATGGTATGTTCTTGTCATTATATTAGATGGTCTGTATTCCTTTGTTGAACAAACCCTTGATAGTAGATGCAAACGCCTGAATAAACAGATTCATGAGATTTTACTGTCTGGTGCCAGTGAATTTGAAAATGGAGATTCATTCTGTTCTCTAGACTAGTAAAAAAGGCCCTTTGTCAGGTTTTGTTGAAACTGTTGAGCCCTGTGCTTCTGAGGATACAACTGGGACCTAACTTTGCCTGTTGGGCCAGAGGAAGGAGGCCAGGGGTAATTCTGTCAGCAAGTAAAAATCTTTCCAAGGTCACAGAAGTGTGCATAGACCAGATCTATTTTAGATGTGCATGTCACCTATGAGTCATTAGAGAGATTTAGACATTATTCAAGAGAAAAACACTAATTGGAGCTGAGAATTCAGAAAAATATTCAGCAAAGGTCATTTCTGACTTGTACCATGCCTGTCTAGGGCAACATCGAAACACTTCATTTTAATGGAAGGAAAAATGAATGTGTAATAATTTGTATTTTTGTAGTAACTTCAGGAAAAATGCTACTTTTCAGACTCTGGCTATTGCCACTAATTTTCCCTAGAGTTTTCTGTTTTTCTTTATTGGATGACGTTACTCAAATATCCTTCATTTGACTGACTGACATGTTGTTTTCCTGTTTTAAGCTTTAAGCCTAGAATTAGTTTTCCTCAGGTAGCCGACTCCTTTTAAAGAAACTAAAATGTTTCTTCTGCAGAGGTTCTTCATCATAAACATGTCAATCCTTATCTGAAACTGCCCATTTTTTTCCCTGCCAAGTTTTCAGGATTGCCTTCAGGAAGGGCTTGACTCGGAACTCAAAGCTCATCATGTAAATAACTCCGTCTTGGCAGATCTGCAGAGATTTACATGATCTGTGTCAAACGCTCAGTTCAATCCAGACATTAATGTTCAGGCAAAAACACTTTTGGCACTATTTGGAATATTGTGTCACACAACGTGGAGGGCATGCTCCATTTCACGGCTTTTCACTCTTCAGTGGAAACTGAGGCTCCTCTGTGATCATTAAGACGGTCTGTATGATGACTGACAAGAGTGAATATTTGTTTTGGTTGGGTTTCAACACTTTTAAAGATATGACCTCTTCAGGAAAACTATATTCTCTGTAAGACAGTGCAAACACAAACACAATTTCCCAGTGGGAATATCATAAATCAAACTGTACTGGAACATTTCAGTTAATGTAATGAATGTTGCTCAGACTGCAGATGACAGATGAACCACAGGAGCCTCCACCATGTGATGAGGCTGACTGGAATCTTTTCTCTCAGGTGAACTGCTAGGTCAGTTGTGGGTTTCCCCATTGAACATCCACTACATTTGGTCCCGCTGTGTGCAGGGCTCAATTCTTGACAATAAGGTACATCATGAAACAGAGAAAAGGTGCCTCAGCTGGGTACTACAACCAAGACCTTGCAATTATCTTTGTTTAGGAGGTGGTGGTCGTGTTGTACAACCTGACATTGGACTATATGGGCTAGATGTCCTTGCCCATATGTTAAACTTTAGCTTTTTTCTTTTCTTTCTTATATCACTTTTACTCATGGGGTTATACACATTCTTAAAAGAAAAGTATGCTATTGTGTTGTTAAAAAGGTATTGGGTCATGAAGTGTTTTCTCATTTTTTTTCACAGATATATTCCCATTCATAAAAAAGGGAACATCCAGAACATCTGACACTGTTGAGCACACTTCTGACAGGTTTAACCATACAGGCTGTCATCAGCATTGATGCTAATTTATATAAGTCCTTGCACAAGCGCACCCTCTAGTACTGAAGTATTTTAATTTTAATAATACAGGAAATATTCAACTGTGCAGGAATCTATTATGATCACAATCAATACAAGTACCAACAAACTATTCTTGTCATTTAAACATTTGTTTTGTTGACTATCTTTGCTCAACTAATGCTGCATTATCCCAAAAACATGATCAGAAGTGGTCAAATATTGAGAATAATGTAGGCCTTATGTCACCCGTGTTGTGAAAATATATTACAAATGGTACAATAGTCCATCATTAAATTTGCAGATGACATTACAGTGGTGGGTTTGATCCGTAATAACAATGAGGCAGCATACAGGGAGGAGGTGGAGCTCCTAGCAGGCTTGTGCACCAAGAACAACCTCTGCTTCAACATCAAAAAAACAAAGGAGTTGATTGTGGATTTTAGGAGACACAACACAAACCACACGCCTATCTAAATTGATGGATCTGCTGTTGAGAGAGTCGAGAGTTTTAAATTCTTGGGAGTCCACATAACCCAAGACATATCACGGTCCCTCCACATCTCCTCTCTCATCAAAAACGCTCACCAAGGCCTCCACTTTCTGGGGAGGCTGAGGAAGATCAAGCTGCACCCTCAGATCCTCACTCACTTTTACAGATGCACAGTGGAGAGCATACTGACCAGCTGCATCACAGTCTGGCATGGCAGCTCCACTCTGGTTGACTGCAAGGCTCTCCAGCAAGTGGTGAAAACAGCCCAGCGTATCACTGGAACTGCACTACCACCCATACAGGACATCTTTGACAAGAGATGTCTGAGGAGAGTCTGTTGCATCACCAGGGACCCATCACACCCCTGCCACCACCTGTTTGACCCCCTGCCATCTGGTAGGAGATACCGGACCATACAGTCACGGACCAGCAGACTGAAGAATAGTTTCTTTCCAAGAGCTGTAAAGCTAGTGACCCCCACCCCCACCCACTGATTACTAAGCCTGACTATGGACACGGGTTGTGCAATAATGGGAATTTTTAATGGTACTGTGCAATACTTTCGATGTTGACAATGTAATATTACCCATGACTTATGTTACCAATGACGACCTGCACTCTTTATACATAACTTTTAATTTTTTAACTCTTTTCTATTCTTATTTTTATTTACTTATTTTGTTTTGTTTTTGTGTTTTTATGTCTAAACTTGTCTTGAAAGTGTGTTTTTTAACTGTGTCAGTGTCTGCACTATGCTTTTATGTTGCACCAGAGAGCAAACAAGAATTTTTGTTATACTGGAATGGTATAATGACAATAAATTGAATTGAATAGTACAAATATATTCAAAGCTTTGTTGTTTTGCAGTTTTGTTATCAGTAACTTTTTAGTTTTGTTCTGTAGTAACTGTAGATTTACATGATGGCAACAAATGAAAATGGAGAACAATCTTCCAAATGTCATTGATCAATTCTGGGAAGAAAAAACATCTGTACACAATAGATTATCTATGCATTCCCAAATAAGGTATTTGGGTTCAGACCCTTAGTAGGCCCGTATAGTGATTCATGGAGTTTTTGCAGTGTCCCTTCAGTGTGCATCTCTTCCTCCTCCCATGTAGTTCAAGCTATGGAGCCACACACCCGGAAACTGAGCAGCTTCATCGGCAGACCTACGCCTCCCCTCATCAGCTCCCCACCTACGTCACTGCGCACCACCCTACAGGTGAGGGTGTCGGAGTGGCCTACTTTTCTGCACTGCCCGATTCGGACAAAGCTCATGCGATGGCTCTCGCCCTGTGTTCACATACCCTCGGTTTTTCTCGTCACTCAGGGCTATCTGGAGTCTTCGATGCCGGTTTGCTCACCACTGGCAGTAATACTACTGAAAGTTCAGTCATGAGTTTCCTCTCTGCAATTGAGTCCCGTACCCAACAGGCTGGTCCTGCTGGGGCTACTTTATTCCCGCAGTTCAGGACTTCTTCATGGCAGACAGGTGGGAATGCAGACCTGTCACGGTGTCTGTTTGGTTGATGCTTCACCGTCACTGTTTAATCAATGGCCATCTCTCTTTTAGCTTCGTGTTTTATGTTTGTTGTTCTGTTGCATCTGTGTTTCATTTGTTTCTGTTCTTCTGTCTGCTAATTCATGTCCAGACTTATGCTGCTTTAATTCTGTTTGTTCTCCTCAAGGTGTGAATTCGTCACCCACCACAGAATTGTTTGTTACTGGAGCCCTGCCCTCTTCAGGAACCTTCTCCACCTATCAACACCCCAATGCCTTCCCAACCCGAACTTTAAATTCCAGCCCTTCACTAACACTTCAGGACACTACCTTCAGCACCTCCTCTAATGGTTTGTTGTCTAATGACCCCCTCCTGCAGATCAAGTCCACCCAGGTCACAGTGCCTTCTGCCCTGGCCTTCGACCGCCTTGGTGGCACTGTACTGACCACCAGTCTCCCACCCCAGTCCTCTACATATCGCTCAGCCCAGGAGTCAGCCCCGCACCTCCTGCAGCCTCAGTTTGGCCTGCTGCCCTCAGCCCTGAGTGGGTCACAGCAGCCCCCCCAGCCTTACAGCACCTCCGTCTTCTCTGGCTCCATTGAGAGAGCACTTCAGCGGGAATGTAGTGTGATCAAGCACCATCAGAGGCCTTCCAGCACTCAGTCAGTCCAAGGGCAGCATTCCCTACAAGGTTATTTGTCCAGCAGGAGTGAGGTACCCTATCAGGACACTTTGCATCAGCCAGCCGTGCCCTGTAGTCCCATAGAAGATTCTACTCAGGTGAGCAATGCAGGACCACAGAAAAAGACATCTCAATCCACAATGGAGCAAACTCAGGCTTACCCACCCTCCACTTCCTCCACCAAGCACACCGAGCAGCCTCTCGAGGTTGAAGAGTCCCATAGTGGCTCCCCCAACCTGAGACCACCGAGCTACAACTCCCCCTCTCAGAAGCAGAACTCAGTAATTGCCAGTCAGCCACAGGCCTTCGTGTCTGGGCAGCTGCCCAGCCCCCCGCAAGTCTACATCACATCCCAATCCCTGCCCAGCAGCATTGCTCATTCCCAGGTGTATTCCTCCAGCCAGTCCAACAAGTTGCCTCCTTTGCACAAGTCCCTGACTTCGGTCCCTGGCCAGTCAGGAAACATATCTTCTGTGAAACAGCCACTCATCTTCTCCTCTGGTCAACAGCAGGGGTTGCCCTTAGTTAGTCACACTGAGGCATATAGGGTGCAAGTGCTGGGGCTCTGCCCAGAGAACCCGTCACAGAGCTATTCTTCCAGTCACTCTCAGGGTCTGCCGACTGTTAGCTATTCCGCACAGTCCCAAGGGCTTGCTTCAGTTAGTTCCTCTCAGAGCTATGCTTCAGGACAATCCCTCACACTGACCTCACAGTCCCTGTCCTTCTCCTCTACTCATGCCCAGAATTTGCCACGATCAAGCCCCACCCAGAACTATGCCATAATGCATCCCTCCCCTGGAGATGAGACTGAAAACACATTGTCACCGCAGACTCAGAAATACCTTCCTTCTGTTCAGTCACCACCTTTCTCTCCTATGCCTCATTCCCAAGCCTTACAGAACAACAGATCCTCAGCAGATTTAAAAACATCCTGTGATGAAAGGAAATCGGAAATGTTCACCACCTCCAAACAGGAGGATGGGGAATTTCCTGTGCAGGACTTGCAAGCTTTGCAGCAGCAAGCCTCACTTGATCCTTCAGCTCAAGCCCTTGAGGACGGTGAACTGGGATTACAAAACAATGATATGAGTATGATCTCCAAGATGGATGACCGGTACAATTCACAGAGCGTCATCCGGAGCAACTCCCGACCCGAGGACGAGATCGCAGGCCTGATAGTCCCAGAGTCCAAGAAGGATGAAAGGATGAGTTCCTTGAGCCCCCATGGACAGGAAATCACTAGTGCCAACAGTCATTTCAGTGCTACTCCTGACATTAAGAGAAGCTCCTCCCATGCAACTATGAGCACAGAGGAACTGAAGCAACAGTCGCTCATGCAGAAAGTGGCTGAGTCACAATTGCAGAGTCACCAAACACAGGCTGTGAGTTCCTTGCAGCCAGCTCACGGTCACTCAGCACAGCACACACAGTATCTCCGGCTGCCCGGTGCCCAGATCCTGCCGGAGCCCTCTCGAGATCTACAGATGGTCCTACTTCAGCAGTCCTTGCTCAACCCCACTGAACCCCAACAGATTCCTGTGCAGTACCTGCAGATGGATGATCAGATCATTGGTACCAACAGTGGGCAGAGCCAGCAGCAGGTCTCCCTGCCCCAGAACCCAGACGTCCTAAAGATGGATGCAATGGAGACCACCAGGTCACTCCAGCATCATATTTCACCAAAGGATAACTTCAGCCAAGTGAATCAGCATGATGCAAAGCACCACTTTACCCTAAGCTCAATTTGTTTCCCGGACTCCATTCTGCTTGCAGATGAGAGGAACATCCTCTCCAATGTCGATGACATTTTGGCTGCCACTGCTGCTGCCTGTGGGGTCACTCCACAGGAATTTGCCAAAGTAACGTCCTCAGTAGGGGACATGCCCTTGCTCACCAACACCACAGACTCAAAGGGGAACTTGCAAGGGGCACTTAACACAAGGCATGTTTCTTCTAGTTTTTCTTCCCAACAATTAGCTATTTCCAACTCTCAAGCTATGACACTAAATGGTAGCCATTTGACTATGTTGCCTAAGGAGGCAGTCCAGGATCAGCAAGCAACAGAGTTACCAAATTCACATATACAGTCCTCGCTCCTCAACTTTAGGCTTAATATAGGCGAGAAGGCACTGAGATCTCAACAGGAGCCTCAAAGTGCCAGGCAAGGGTTTGAAAGGGAGAGGGAAGACAGAATAGAGGAAGAACACATGAGGCATGGAAATAGGACTGTCTTCAGTTCTGTGAGGATAAGTACTAGTGACCCAGGTGTTGCCTCTGACAATGGATTCCCCCCAGGCAGAGATGATTATGACCCCACTAGGCTATTGGACAAAACCAATATGTCCAGCTGCAAGAACCAGGTTCAGTGCAGTGAGCTAAAAACAATTAAAATGGAGGACACATTCATAGAGTTTCCCACCAGATGTTTAACCAAGAAGAAAGTCAAGTCTAAGGGTTCAATGAAGCTGGTGGGGGAGGAGATGAATGGTCACCTCAAGCCAGTGAAACGTAACCAGGGGAAGCGTCAGAACTCTAGAGGGAGCGACACAAACTTGCCCTCCACCTCTGATGGCTGCTACGAGAGCTACCACCAGCAGGAGCGGATGCAGCAGAAGATCAGGGAGGTGGAGGAGAAACAGCCAGAGGTCAAAACTGGATTTATAGGGTCCTTTCTGGACTTCTTGAAATCAGGACCTAAACAACAGTTTTCCTCTCCTCCAATAAGGATGCCCAATCGCTCCAGGAAGTCTTCTGCCTCCTCTAAACGCACTTCCTGTCCCATGTTATTGTCTACTAAGCCCCAGCCTCACATTACACAATTAGCACCACCAGAAATGGATAGCATCAGTCCATCCAGAAGGCTTGACGAGGAGCTGAAGAGGAACCTGGAAACACTGCCATCCTTCTCTTCAGACGAGGAGGAGTCAGTGGGCAAAAATCAGGATCTTCAGAAGAGCATCACATCTGCACTTTCTGCACTGGATGACCCATCAGAGAAAAAGAGCAGGTTGGGTAAGTAAAGGACCATTTTGTTTAAATGTGGGTGCACCCTGCTTCAGAAATTGGTATTTTTGGGAGCATTATTAAATGTCTAGTCTCTTGCTTTGTATTTTGTCACAGTCAGAGACTTTGTGGTCCCAAAACTGTCCTGAAATTTACCACAGCTGGTTCAGGTTTATGACCTGTAATGAACTGTTGTAGCTAACCCAATGACCCCACAATAACTGACGCTACTTCCCACAAAAATAAAACAAACAATGCTCAAAAACCCGTTTCAAACCCCGTCTTCTCTCTGATTTGTTCCCAGATGTCACACAGAAAAATCTGCCTAGCACTGTTATAAAGCATGAGCAGTCTCCCTGCACATTTCCTTCAGCACAAAAGACGCAACAATCTCCTCTGGCCGCGTCTGCGGAGCTGCTTGCACAGACACTGTTGAAGGGCGTTCCTCCGGACCAGCTAGCTGCACAGCTGACCTCCGTGGCCATCGAGGGCCTGACGGACGAGGAGCTGTCCGACAGCGGCGGGGAGGGGATGTACCGGGAAAGGGATGAGTTTGTTGTGAAAAATGAGGACATCGAATGCCTGAAGGTAAGGCCCTGCAGTACAAGTGCACCACTACCAGACTCCGTCAGGCAGTGCTGAGGTTTTACCAGACACTGATGCTCAGCCATGCCGATTTTAAGTAGGCTATCCCTTTACCTTTTTATATTCTAGGTCAACGTTACAGAAAAGAGCCTGGAAAGTTTTTGTTTGCCTCGACAGTATTTCACCGTGGCAGCTCTTCTTAACTCACAGAATAGGGTGTTACTAACAGATTATGGCTGGCCCTTTGTGTCCTGTGTGATAACACTGTCAAGATCTGGTGGGAGAATCATATTTATCCAAGTGTTTCTGTCTGCTTTTGATTTATTGTGTGGTTGTATTGTATGGGCAGATGACACTGAACGCAGGGTGCGAGCCGCCTGCCATCTGGAAGGTTCAGAAAGCCTTACTGCAGAAATTTGTACCTGAGCTGAGAAATGGGACCAGAGTGTTTTCAGCCACCAACAGCGTAAGTGCAGAATCCTCACGATTACCAATTAGCCCCAGCGCAGTATATTCATCAGAGCTATGCAGAGCCTTTGGAATTTTTAACACAATGTCTTCAGATATTCATTCACAGGTTTTTTTTTTATGTTTCTGTTGGGTCTCCTATGGTTTTCCCAACATATTTTCAGAACTAAACAATACTTTACAGAGTTGGAGAGATCTGTGATATTTGTTGTATGTATTTTGAACTTAAAAGTGGAGCTTGTCTTTGGTTGATAATGTGATATAAATGTTTTTTTTAGAATTTGATTAATATGTGTCGTCAAATAATAAGAATGATCAAATTAAAAAGGCACAAATTATTTTACAATATAAAGTAGAATATCCAAATACAAGATCTGCTTTTTTCCACAAAAACATTTACACACCTTGATACCCCGGACACCTTGATAGTATGTATTTTTTTTTTTCTTCTCTCCTGTAGTATTTGGGCTACTTTGGGGATGCAAAGACCCTATACAGAAGAGTGTACGTGAAGTTCATCGACACTGTAAACAAGAGGGAATACGTACGGGTCTGCAGCAGGAAGCCCAGGTGTAAGCCCATGCACTCCATGAGGTACAAAAGGCACAGCCATCTCATTTCTGCAGTTCCACTGCCACTGTAAACACTACCGAGTTTGAAATGGATTTCGGAGGCTTGCGTTTGCTAAATGAAAAGGCTCAGCATGTATGTCCTGACAACCGTCGTGTGTCATGATCAATCCGTTACTCGCGGTTTTCTCATTCTGGATAGCTTTTCACTCCTACATTAATATATACTAAGGATTTCAGTCGTGCTCCAATTTAATGTTAAAATGATTGCAGTACTTGCTCCTATTTGGACCTTAAAATTATTCTTCACCCAGAATTCATGTTAACATCATTTTTGCCTTTCAGTATGATATATTGCATTATTTTCAGATTTAAGTGCTAGCCATCTGACATGTTGAATATGAACCCCTGGTGTAGGGATGGGTGGGCTTGGGTAGTGCACAGACACCTAAATAGGTAGTTCTGGCCCAACTATATGAATATTTCTGGTTAAGCTGCTGACATGAACATGTGCATGCTGTTGGTGTAGAAACAGTGCAGTTTCTATGGAGAATTTGCTCAAAACGTTTTTTGAGTAAATTTGCTTCCTTGGGGGTTTTAGACAGTATTGTCAAGGCTAGATTTTGTATGTGATTCTGGGTGAATTATCACTTTAATGTGAAGGTAAATCTTAGGGTTTTGTCATATTGCATTTAACTCTATCGGGCAGTGCTGAGGGAATTAAGTGGTCACATGCTTTCCCGCCATTTGAACCAGGGGTTCTCAGGCCAGGTCACTGCTCGCCCACAAGACCATTTCTTCTGCGACAGCTGGTGATGCCCCAGTATCCAAACATGCATCTTTGAAGGCCTCCTCAAAGGTCAAATCCAAAGTCAGAGTGGAGCCACCACCCAAAAAGAGGAAAACGTGGAAGGAGGGGTTCTCCGAGCCACTGGGACTGTCACCAGAGGCCATGAGCGAAGACGATGGTGAGTGGAGATGGGTGCAGCCCATGCAGCTCATCTGGGAGTCAGAATGTGACCTCTTTAGGCAGATTAAACCCAAGTGAAAAACTTTGCACAAGTGAAGAAGCACTGTGCTATTAATATCCATGATTACTAATGTAATATGGTGGTTTCTGTTCCATGCCTTTATTATGACCTCACCTTCTTGTTGTCACATGGTACTATTTTAAAATTTTGGTGACTGATGTAGTTTCATTTTTAGTTGTCTCATTGTTTTAGGATGTACTGCCCTTGTCAGGCAGGTTGATTTAAGGATTTTTCACTTTCATAGTTGAACTTGCATTTTTTGCATCAGACATCAAGTGGCAGTGTTTTGTAAATGTACTGTTTAAGTATGGATTTTACAAACACAACAGCTTTGTGGATGTACTTTCCAAATCATTTCTTATTGTCACATCACATCTAGCTAAAAAGCCAGAGCTTGCTAACTGAATGAGCTTGATAAATGCACAGGCCTTCTATTTGGCTAGCAAAACCTGTAGTATTTCAACACCATAATTCACTTTACTCGGTGACATGGCCGTTGTAATAACAGTGATGCTATTAACCCCTTAGCGCACATGCCAAATCTTTCCAATCCTTGCCCATTTAGGGGGTACACTATTTAAAGCTTTATAACTCCAGATGTGAACACCACACAATGAAAAATGGATTAAATGAAGCAAGACATTTGTACAGTTTACAATACGAATGCAGATTAGTTTATATTCATAATTCTGGAAGAAATAAAGTGCCAAAAATGCAATTGTTTAGACAAAAAATCAAAAATGAATCTGCACTTTTTAAGTTTGCAATGAAATACTGAGAGATTGCATATAGACAGCAGGTTAAACTATACATGTGCTGGATCAAAAGTTTCTTGACCACAAGTTCATAAAATCTAAGGGTGGATATGTAGAACTACTATAGATGTGTGAAGCAAAAACTACGCAGTGTCCCCAGCATCTCCAAATCTATCCAAAATGTCTAAATTATGCATTGCTGTGAATCACAACATATTCACATATTTCACTACAAATCAACTGTGTTGACTCAAGAAAATCACTGTTGCATCATTTTCAAGTCGGAATTACAAGCTTTCAGTCAGTACAGTGGCCTAAAATATCTAGGGGTCCAGAAACATATCCAAAATCTCTCCAAAATTAAATAAAAAGCTTTTTGTCCATTATAAAGCATATAAATGAGCCCCTTATGAAGTTTTAAGATGGAACATTGCTATCGGGTTAAAAAATAATGCAAAAAATATTGTCACACAATGCGGTACAGTACCTAAATGTGTAATTAACTCTTGTATTTATTTCTATACTTTGTACTCTCCTATGTTTTCTTGTATGGACATGGGAGGACGACATGAAAACAATTTTCAACCGTCCACCACGTTTTGGCAATGCTCCAACTCTCATGTCATCACTGTTGCATGCTTCACAAAAACTATTACACTACTAACCCTTACATTACAGTGTGAAATATCCACATTATATAACACCACTAACATATTTAAAGTAATACTTACATAGCAATGATGAAATCTTACCTGTTTTCAGTAGATGGAGACAGAGACAGGAAATCAATGATATAGTTCTATCCGCTCCTGTCTTACACCAGAAAACTATGTCAGCTAGGTCTATCAGCAAACATATGGCTTAGCTATGCCCAGAAGTCCTCAATAATAATAGTATTACGAAAAATCGTTGACCACGTTTCGTTAGGTGCAGCGTCTTTTACTGCTACCACAGAGTGAATACGTAAGTGAATGCGATCCTAAGAATGTTTTTGGTTACCTTGACCTTTGAAACACTATTCCAAAAGCAGAATTAGACGTTATAGGCTACACCGTTAGAAAGCTTATATTCTCGCCTACTGAATAAATGACTCGTCAATCAAGCCAGACTGTACTAAAAAGGGCGACAACGCCGTAAACAACAGGTATTAGGCACAGCTATTAACGGATTATCCAAGACAATATATGACTCGGTCTCAAAAGGGACATCTCTACGCGTAAAACCAACAGTAAGGTTGTATATTTATTCAATAGTTAGTCCCAGATATTGACTGTAGAATGACATGGTATCATTTTTAAAAACCTTTTCTCGTTTATTTCGTTATTCAGTGAGCGGCGTTTTCACTGCTAGCATATCTTAGGGCTATTGTCGGGTTTATCTTGTTGCTATGACAGAATACGATTTTTTAGTGGTGAAATAATATTTTTATGAATGCCAAGATAGACAATATTGTCCATTATGTCAATGGTGGGGGGTGTTTTGTAGATGAGACTGTAGGGAGGGGGTGCGTGTTAAATGAACGATCAGAGCGACAATGGTGGCGCTGCGAAACTCCGTATTCGGCAGAGTTGTCGTGTATCGTCTACTAATGAAACTAAAACAACGCGTTTCTGGCTAGCTAGATAGCAAAAATTGTTATTGGATATAGCCTAAGCCAACGTCCTTAGCTATCGATACTTGATATACTAAGTTAGCTAGCTTGTGAAAATTCAGTCTCCCGAGATGAGCGCGTATCATGGAGGTAGCTATGGTAACGGGGCACAGTCTGTCAATCATAGCTAACTGACAGTTCTCATTACCACGCCCAGATAGTTCGGGTGAACTTTTATAGTGGGAAATTTAGGCTTAGAAAAATACGTTTTAAAATACATTTAAATGACTGAATAAAAAAAAAAATAATCCACATTTGTTTTGTTGTTGCCTAAAGACAACTGGCAAGTGTCACATTCAACCATGTTAGTCCTTTTTTAAAAAAATTGGAGCTTTATGGACTGAGGTCGATCATATTTAACCTCTTAGCGCAAAGCGCCTAGTGGTCGGCAGGCCGGCGTGCCGAGATTACTAAACTCAGACATTCGGTGCTACTGCAACCGGTAAAATCAGTAAACTCATTATTTCACTAAGTGAGAACATTTTCACAGAGCTGTCTTACTTTAGCATCGCAAATGTGGCTTTAATCCCATACATGCTAGCTCCCCAGTCCAGTTTTACATCCTACATGCTAGCTAGCTGTAGGCTACAACACAGATAAAGGAAATTTAACTCACCTGAGTTTCAAACTGAATAAAACTCGTTTGACGTTGAAGAACTCTCGGACTTGTATTAGTTATGTCTTCAGAATAGTTTAATAACCGTTTGGCGTTGAATTTGATTCAGGTAATATGTTTAAAAACGTAATTTGTCGTAAATGTAATAGGCTACTTCGGATGATTTCTTCGGTCGTTGCAGGGAAATAAAAAGTCGCGCGCAAATATGAACCGTGATTACAATTAGGCTATACAATGATTGGATAATCTTATCTGTGGTGTTTTGAAGAGACCAATCAATCTTTGAAGAAAACGTGTGTCTGTGAACTGTGGGGTCTTATGTAGAGTATGTAGAGAAAGTATAACCCTAACCCCGTGCATGTGGTGCTGTGGACAGCGTGTGAGCTTCCCGTTTTGGTCGATCCCGTAGAGTTCACGCCTCCGGTTCCGTTCGCGTCTCGCTTCCTCAACACCAGGACCATGAAAGAGACCTTCCGGAGCTACGTGGAACTGCTCATCAGCGTGGCCCTGGACGCGGATCTGATGGATGCTCTGGAAAAAGAAAAGGGTGAGTTTTTGGGGGACATGGGACAAGATCTAGCCTAATTGTTTCATAGACTATATTTGCTGGATGTTGTTCATATATACGTGAAGCAACTGTAGTAGGCTTAACTAACAGTGACTGTTTGTACATAATAATGTAATATCTGTACAGTATCTATCCAGATTAAAGACGTTATTTTATAGAATCTGTTGCCTAAAACAGTGAAATGTGTGCTTCACATTTTTGCCGAGAGTGTAACTTCGATTAATTTTAATTGAGTGAACAATACATTGCATTAGCATTGCACATATTTCACGGACCCTCTTATCCAGTGTGTGACTTGCAATGCAAGTCCATTTGATTAATATGAGTTGAGTCAGAACTGGTTAGCAACATTCCCAGGCCAGCAAGTGCAACATCACTAATCCACTAAACACAGGTTAATTATACCTGCCTAGAACCATGATACAAGTCCTGGACACAGACAGAAAACAGCCATAGCAAGCCATAAAAAAACATAAACTGTAAATAAACTTATTTAATGGTTGCATATGCTAATTGAAGACTGAAGAAGTCTGCTTGCAAGATCTGTACAGCCACGTGTTCAGAAGAGTTCTTGGATCGACACTTGCATTAATATATCATAATGAGCTTTAATAAATATAGGGACATTATTTATTGTACAGCTCCTATATAGCTGGCTACAACTTCGCAGTATTGTCATCACTGAGATGCTCGGTGTTAATACACAGTGTTATTACAACAGGCAGAGGGACAAGCCCTACTGTACAGTTCTGGTTATTATAACATTTGTATGGACCTGTGTTCAATGGCATGGGGTTGTTCCAGTCTTTATTATATTTGTGGGGACCTGTGTTCAGCAGAACTTGGGCTGTTCTGGTCTTTATTCTGGTCTTTATTGTGATAGTACGGACCTGTGTTCAGCAGAACTTGGGCTGTTCTGGTCTTTATTCTTGTCCTTATTGCCATAGTACCGACCTGCATTCAGCAGAATCTGGGCTGTTCTGGTCTTTTTCTCCATCATGTGACTTACTGTGATGCAGATGAGCTTCTTCTTCCTCACATGAGGAAGGTGGAGGGGATGCTGACGGACAACAGGCGGAGACTCCTGCCCAGACTGCGCGTGGGACAGCTGTTCAAGGTGGGGGAGTCTTTCTCTGCCACCACTTGCAGGCAAACTGTGAAAATGTACCTGAACTTTTAACATTCATCACATTGGAGAAATGCTAGCCATGAACCATAACTCAAACAAAAAAAGTCCACAGAAGAGTGTTTTTTTTAGAATAAGTTTAGTATTTTCTCCATATGATATTTACTGTAAGGTTTACAGTGATAAGAAAAATAATTGTGAAAAAGCAACCCAGTACTGCGAACAAAGGCTTTTACAGGGGGCTTCAATCTTATATGAAAAGGGCCGGCCTGGGTTCAGGTTTCTGTTTTTTTAGACACCCGATTCAAGTAATGAACTGATAATGGTCCTCAATAAAGACCTTGATAAGTAAAATCAAGTGTCTTAGTGCTGCACCCATATTGACCCTGTTTGGATAAGATTGGACATGCCGATTTTAGAGAAATGCTTTCATAAGTGCTCACTGGCAATGCATAAATACCTTGTTCCACACAAGAGCTTTTCCTTTGCCAACTTGACAGGTGTTACAGGTCAAACACCGCCAGGTGACAATTTGATGCCTTTTTAGAAAAGTTTGACATTTTGAACAAAGTTACAATAAATATGAATATGTGGTCAAATGCACTTCCAATTAGGAGTGATGACAGAAATGCAGTAGATTTTGTAGAAATGGCCAACATTTGTGCAATCATTAAGCTCGGTGTGAATTTTTGTTGAATATTTTGAAGATGCCTCACTTCTTCACCAAGGTTTCTAGTAAGTTTTCTTGAAACCAACCTCTCAAGCACCCATTTGAATGTGGTACAGAAATGCTTTAATGTTGCCCATATTTAGTATGTACCCCCCCCCCCCCCCCCCACTGTATCCCCAGAATGCTCTGGACAGCTTCCCCGAATTATCCTTGGTGACAGCGCTGGAGAAGGACGGGGAGAACCCTTCCTTGAAAGTGCAGTTGAGTGGGAAGGCCTACAACCGGAAGACTCTGAGGCCCTCCAAAGCCAGCAGCAAGCTTCCCTTGGTGGGTGTTTACCGAGCAATTCACCACACCATTTCAGTTAAACCTGAGGAAATGTGTCATTACATTACATTCATTTGGCAGACGCTTTTATCCAAAGCGACGTACAAAAAAGTGCATTTCATGGGCGTAGACAACTGCTGAACACGGGTTCAGTATAAGGTACAATACTTATTTTGAACAGCTATTTCTAGCCGAGAACAATAAACACTATTCTGGCCTAACATCTGCAAAGCCAACTAGGCAGAAGAATAAGCTACAGTATTAGGACAAATACAAATTACCAAGAAGTGCAGGGATGGGGCAACATGTAACAAGTGACAGGAAAAAGGGTTTTTTTTTTTTTTTTTTTTTTTTTTTAAATATTATTGTACAGCGTGGTGGTGGTGTCCCGTTTAAAGAGTTACTTGATGATTATAGGTAGCATTTGATGTTTTAAAGTAGGGTTTCTTTAAAATATGGGTCAGGAGTGTATCAGGTTGGTCCCAGAATAAGTATGTAGTCCATGTAGGATGTATGTATTTTATGGGTCGCTGAAAGGTTCTAAATTTCTGATTTGGGTTCTGATACTGAAAAGTATTTCAAGATTTTGGTCCGGTATTAAAAAGTTTAAGAATCCATATAAAGTATCATTTTGCTGTATAGAAAATGAACCCGAAGCACTCACTTTAGTCAAGTGATTGGTTTCAGCCAATCTGCTTTTTTTGTCACTAGCAAACACAAACACCTCCAGGGATTTCTGTGGTTGGAAGAAGCAGTTCTTTAAAAAATTGCTGGCTGAGGACCAAGGATGATGTTTACAATTCAGTGGTTTGGCCTCTAGATGGCGCCTCTGACTTAGGAAACATGCTTTTATAGCTTTAACCACTTTCACTGAGTCTGGAGAACATGCCTCCCACATATTTCTTTACTGAACATAGCCTGTCGCCATGAACATGCCGTTCTTTCACACACAAGCCAATTCACCGTGCAGGGGTGGCTTTTGCATTGAAATTGCCCATCCTGAAGACAATCTACATCATAATGAATCCATGGCAGGAAAAGCTAGTAATCTGTTGTTCTGAAATACTTAGCAGACATCCCGCTGAAAATGTCCTTTTTTGGCCTGTGTATACATATGACAGGAGTACACAGTGGAGAAGGAGAAGACGCAGTGGTTTTCACTTTATCATTCGCTACAGCATTACAAGTACCACACATTCCTGATCTGCAAAGATGAGGTGAGGCCTTTGTTTTTTTTCTCTCTCTCTCTCTCTCTCCCTTTCTCTCCCTCTCTCTCTGTCTGTCTTTCTTTGTCTCTCTTTCTTTGGCCATTTTTACGAAAACCTGTCGTAACATCTCCGCCAGGGTGTGCATTTAACGCGACCACCAGCCAAACACTGGTAAAATTTTGCTTGTGGCCGGCAAGATTTTCTACTCCAGCAGCCACTTTAGCATTTACACAACCGAGTAGTGTGATACTGAAAAAGGTAATGGGGCTGATAAAATATTCTAAAATGGCTGATGATTTGTAGAATCTACAAGCCACCCTAACCAGTGAGTGAAATTTTAAATTTTATGTCCTGGGCCCTGTTTCACAAACCGGAATTACTGAGTTAGTTGGATAACTGCACTGAGTAAAGCCCGGAACCCTCCAAGATGTGGAACAGGGTCTGAATTAAAAAGATGGGTTTACTCTGTGCAGTTATCCAGCTACCTCAGTAATCCTGTTTGTGAAACACCCCCCTGGTGTCTGCAGTTCTGAGTGCGGTCCAGGAGGGCTGTTCTGAGTGCGGTCCGGGGGGCTGTTCTGAGTGCGGTCCAGGGGGCTGTTCCGGGGCCACTCGTCGCCCGCTCTAACGCTAGGCTGTCCCTTCCCAGATCGCCTCTGTTCGGACGCAGAGGGGGGGCTGCCTGGGGCAGGAGGAGACGGTGAAGCTCTGCCTGCGGAACGGCTCGTGGGTGGAGAGGCTCTTCCACAAGTTCGGCGAGCTGCTGACACAGGTGCAGCAGACCTGCCTGTAGCCCCGGCGACCGACCCTCCGATCCCAAGCCCCGCCCCTTTGGAAAGCGCCAACCTTCATAATAAAAGTCAGAATCCCACGCTTGGCATAGAGCGAATCCAGTTCTCTGCGGTCCTTACCGATTTCACCTCAGCGATGCTGGGATATGCATATGGGACTACACTGTTCGATATTATAAATCTCCTTTTCGTAGCTGGCCAACTGTCCCAAATTGGTTGGTTTTTTTGTTTGTTTGTTTGCTATGGTGACAAACATAATGTGATGAAAACAAGATGAAAATCTTTTTTATAGGAATCAAAACGCTTTCGATCAGAAAAAAAGAATGTACCTTGATAAGTGTTCTCTTTTATCAGAGACAATGGAAATTATTAGGTGGAAATGCAAGGTGTGTGTGTGTGTGTGTAAAATTTCCATTTCAACAATGGAGTGCCAAATTTATATAGAATGTTGTACATTTTGTACAGAGAACTGTTTTAGTACATTCTTTAAAGAACGAAAGTGATGTAATATAGACACCTACATTTTGAGCTTCAAGGACTCTTAATTATGATTATATCTGAATCAGGACTTGGTGCAATTCTAATACAGCTTTTTGTGATATATTTTATTGTAATGAAATGCAATGACCTAAACTTTTTTCTTTATTTGAGGAAAAAAAGAAAAACTGCCTTTATACATTTTCTTTTTAAATGTACATATTATCTCACTTAATGGGTGTATTTTTCACAGAAGAAAATATTGTGGTCATATTTGTGCCATGTATCTTTTTAATACACTTTTCGTTGCTTGAGAAAAATAATCCTTATACATTTATATGTAGATTAAATATTGTATACACTATATATCTTGAGATAATCTCCTCACGTTGATACAAGTTTGCCTCAATTTCAACCAGAATATGCAAACAATATTTGACTAGTTTTGCTTTTTAAGTGTAGCTGTGTTACACACGGCAATTATTTTCTGATATGTGAAAATAAATTTCTGTCAAAATGAAGGCATTCAGGTTGGTCTTACTGTTCGTACAGTTTTTTTTTTCCAAGCTCTGTTTTTAGATCCAGTGTCCAGTTTATTAAAATATAAGTAGCACACACGGCACCAACTAAATATGGATGATCGTTGCAGGAGAAGTGCTGCTCTAGGCATTCTAGCTCTACTGTGATGTCATCCGCTCTTGAATGTGCTCATGTGAACGCTGCATGCACAAAACATGACCTTCAGTCTTTTTCTTTTCTTTTTTTTAAACCAACGTCAGACCGTGGCGGACGCACCGCAGTGGTGGGCAGCCGGCCTGGCGATAAACGATTTCAAGCGCCCTGCCGTGACATTGGAAGTTGCGTCAGCGCACGCTGTAAATTAAAGCAACGTCACGGGAGAAAGAATTCATACCACCGTGAAAGAAAAAGAAAAATGTATATATCCAACACATTGGTTGAGTAGGCCCGTTCCGGTCAAACCAAGGATGTTTGCCATGAAGGACTGAACTGTACGTTATCAGTCCCTCGCTATCAGCTCCTGCGCACTGTACGCTACGCACAAGTCCATTTTGTTCAGTGTGGATATTAGCCTGGGCTGCTTCCTTAATAAATTCCCAAACCTCACACGCTTATCTTTCCACACTGCTGTTTAGTGCCCTTGACATTGTCTCTGACCTGCCCGGGCTGAAAACCATCTGGATGAGAAGCAAAATATTACGGGCGGCAGCTAGCAGCGTCTGGCAATGATTACTTCCTCTTTTTCGCTCGGGGCTGTTTTTCAAACAAATGTGAGCGTTTCACGTGACTCCTGGCTCAAAGGCAACAGGTAACCGTCACAACTAAAAAAAAAACATGAGCCGCGAGCTCCGAGCTGGTACGGTGTTGACACTAGGGTCACGCACGGAAAGCAAGCACTCGTACTGTTTGAATGGTCCGGGTTTATTCCTGCCACTTCCTGTTTGGTGAGTGGCCCTTGAAGTACACCTGAATGTCACGGTAACCTGGATGTTTGAAGCACTTCACAACTGGCTCCCTTCTCTGGAATCTATGGCCAACTGACTATAGTCCTGACAGCATGAGGAGGCCCGGTTACCAACTTTTTTTAAGGGTATGTTCTCCTTACCTGGTTGGTTTATTGTGCGACGGTGCAGTGAGTAGCACTGTCGCCTCGCAGCAAGAAGCTACCGAGTTCAAATCCCGACCGAGGGCCTTCCTGTGTGGACCGCGCATGTTTTTCTGTGTCTGCGTGGGTTTCCTCCAGGTACTCCGGTTTCCTCCCACAGTCCAAAGACATGTGGGTTCGGTTCATTGGAGTCTAAACTTTCCTTGGGGTATGAACGTGTGAGGAAATGGTGTGTGGGCCCTGTGATTTTTTTGGTAACCTGGGTGTATTCCTGCCTTTCACCCAGCGTCTGCTGGGATCGGCTCCAGCCCCCTTGCGACCCTGACCAGGAGAAAGTGGTTTAGAAAATGGATGGGTGGCCAGCTATGGCCCTGGAGCTTTGGGTTTACCTTAAAATCTACAACCAATTTAGATCCTTAGTAGGACCTAACCACATTGCGTTTTTGACGGCTTCACGGGCACGTAGAAATGCGGGTTTATGTGTGCCAGTTGTCCAAGTAGCAGCAGGCTTTCCCAAGAATCAGAAGTACCCGTCTCAGCCAGTCCGGAATAGTCTTTCCACAGCTTTCACGGAAAGGCCATTCTTTATGCCTTAAACTGGCACCTCGCCTCATTGAGGGCATATTCTCCACAATCTGTAAGAGTCGCCAGCCTGTTGAATAAAATACGATTGTGCTGCAGAATGCGGCGAGCGTCTCGGGCCGGGCACAAAAGCGCGCCTGTCATCTCAGTCGTCTCAGAGCGCCGAAATGAAGGGGACCTCTGTCTGAAACGGCGGCGTCCGCCCCAGTTGGGAGTTCTGAATTCCACGTCTCTTCTTCAGCGGGAGAAATGGATGTTTGTCGAACATAAACGTCTGGGACTACAGCTGAAACACGCATGAATATTAATGTTGTGCATACTTCTGCGTGTAGGCTAGAACTGAGAATCCTTTTGTGGGCCACGCACATGAATCGCAGTCTGGCTCTAATGGGAGAGGAATTTTGTTTACTTGGGAAGAGACTGCCCATTAACTACAATGGGAAAAGAGGGCTTTCAGTTGTCTTTATGTGTTTCCATCCATGCCGGATGTACAGGACCTTTTTTTATAGTTTAGGGGCACATCTCTCTAAGATTTCAAACTGTAGATCTGCAACGAAGTAACTGTTGAGTAAAACTAAGAAACTGAAAGCTTGCTTAAAAATATTCTAGTTCTGTTGAATTTGTGGATTAAAATAAATCAAATAATACTCAATAATGACTATTAGAAGAGAGAGCGAGCGGACACACCATTGTGTTCAGAATGCATCGGTAACAGCATAGCAGTTCTCCGTTGTCTCAAAGAAGTGAACGAATATGGTTTGTAGCCTCTCTAAAGGCTTTCTCGTGATATTATTTATGAGTTTGCATCCGAGCTGAGCCCGTATTCTTCACCTGGTGATTATGTGGTGAGCAATGGGGCAGCCAATTTACACAACAGCGCTAGTGTGAGCATGCCATGTAGAAGGAGTCGTAAAGCCTGTTTACATATTTAGCGATGACTTACAATGTAACCAAGACATGTCTATTTTCAGACTCTTTGACCTCCTTTGAACCTCATTAATTGAATGTCAGTTGAGTCAGAAATGTTAATATTTCTCCAGGGAAGATTCACAGCTTTATTTTGCCCAATTGTTTCAATTTAAATTAAAGTTAAATTTAAAAACTCACTTTAAATAAATAATACATTTTGCACCCAACCTGGGACTGAACACTTATCCAACTATCTCCAACTTCATGTGCAATTTAGATCCAATCTTAGACCTTAGGACTAATTCTTGTACCATGACATGGTGCATTAGCCAAATGAGCCACTCAGCAACCGAACAGCATAATTTCAATTTGATATTGGCATTATGCCATAAAGGAAGCAAACAATCAGTGCAGGTTTGTTTTTAAGTTGAGGGAGTTGTGAGGTTTTCAGTCAGTGGTATTCAGGAGTTCACATAGTTTCCCAGTGTGTATGGTTTCAGAGTATCATATCATTACACCCAGAGAATGAATGAGTGTTCTTCAGAGAGCTGAGAATCAGTGTCTATGAAATGTGTGGTGTGAAACTGAGATTCAGGGTAGGGAGTATCCGGTGGAACCTGTTTTCCACCTGAAACGGTGCTTTCAACGGTGCTTTCTCAGCCATTGTGCACGCAAGGATCCTCCCTCCGATCCGTTGTGCCCTGAGCATGTTACAGGAGAGCGGTGACCTTGATAGAGATATTTGCTAAGTGTTAAATGTTGATAATGCGAAACAATAACACTGCATGAGACGTCTAAGATCATATGAACAAAACAAAAAAAACCTTCACACGTTGCTGCTGTTGGTGGAAGTTGCTGTTTTTTTCCTCATTCGTTCGCCTCCCTCAGCCGAGCACCTTGCGTTGGATGTGTGCACGTTTCCTTGTATCTGAAAACCGAGATAGTGGGTTATGTATTGAATGAAGTTATTGTGAAAGCAGTCCACATATCCAGTTCTCACACCCAGTCATAGGGGCACTCCTTCCCCTTTAAGTCTATGTGTGTGTAATGCTTAACAACACAGTGTCACTCTATTACTTTGGCAGCAATATAATCAAACCTGCATTTCAGAAGCAAATACCACCATCACACTTGCAGGTCAGAGAAACTGGTGCTTCTGTTTACAAAAAAACAAAACAAAAGAAACTGCAGTTCAACTGTAGTTGTAATTATTGCAGTATTGCTGTAGATTTGTGGCATATTTTGTGCACTTGTATTGCTGCAGTTATAATGCAGTTTCACTTCTTCATGTGCAGTACTCATGCAGCAGAACTGTTTAGTGGAGTATTTTAATGGCATTGTGCTGCATTGTACTTAAGTTAAACTACAGCATAACTTCACAGTAGTAATTTTTGTAAGGGGCAGTCCAGCTTAATGGGCAGGGAACTGAACTGAGCTTGCACCTTGCACCTAGGTGTACGTTTGATTCTCAGGTGGGGTGCTGCTGTTGTACCCTTGAGTGCGGTATTTCATCTGAATCGCTTTGGCTAAAATGTCCAGCCGTATAAATGGATTGTTTAGAAAAAGAATGTAAGCGGTGTAAGTCGTTCTGGAGACGGGTGTCTGCTGATTGTCTAAAATATTTAAATGTTTGTAAATTAGAGGTGACAAAGCGATTTACTAAAGAATTATCCCAATACACATCTTGTAGATGGTTTTCACGCAAATTTTAGAAGTGTTTCTTTTGTGTAAGATTTAGTCAGGTTCAAAAAGGGACTGAGACAATGATTGGCATGACAGCAGCAAAAAATGGCGTGACTGTATGTGTATTTAAACACTGACGTTGTAAGGGTGAGAGGGAGAACCCAGGGGTTCCTTTTCCCAGGTTGCTAGAATGTTTGTTTCCAGAAACAGGCATTTATGGTGCCAGCTTCTCTCAAGCCGATATCCTTTGCCTAGTACACTCATTTCAGCAACTATTAAACCATATTCAGCGTTATCACGCGTCGCAGTAGTTTCAGTCCCCTACAAACAGTTAAATTAAATTGAATTTCCATTAAATTTCCCGCATCTAAATGAAGGAATAAAAGTGAATTGTAAATTATGAAACCGTTAGAAGTATTCCGACTGTCTTACATTCTCAGTTCAGTCACCCATTTTACAAATAAGTATGAGTTGAAAACATTTGCGATATTATGTTGTTAATTAGCTGAGTCAGCCCTACACGGGTTCACCTAATATGTACTAGGGTTTGTACAAAAAAAAATTAGACTGATACTGTCAACTGAGAAACGGTTACATTTTTAGAATCTCAACAGTCCATTGAGACATTTCATATAGGCATTTAGTAGACGCTCCTTTCTAGAAAGCGCATACCGTTTAGGCAAAGAATGGTCTTTAAGAACAATAACATTGCCAGCCGCTGTAAGTGTACTAAAACAGCTTAGGTAAGGTAAGGTAAGTTCAGAAAATTTGTCGTCCAGGAGGCTAATAAAAGTAGCTCATCCTCTTTGAAGCGCAGTCGGTGGATAACTTATTCATATAAAACAATTAAATAGCATGCCAGAGTTTGAGCAATTGAAGATCTCATATTATCGCTTGTTTATATTTTGGCTAATTCATTGCTTGGCATATTGCTTAGCTATAATTCATAAAGTAGGCCTAAATTGTTTTTCGAAGTAAGAAATGAATTTGTAAACAGGCTCGATACCATAGTTGAAAGTGTCGTCACTAATTATGTTAATTGCCATCACGATCATTGATGATGACTCGGTGATTTACCCGAGGGGAGCTGCATAATTTATAAGAGGTGCGGTTTCGGGTTGTGTTCGCTATTAGCCTACGTCACGTCGGTGGGAATTGTGCGGTCAGAGACAACCCGGAGAAGCAAGGACTTATGGCTACAGTGAGAGAGAAAGCGGCGGCTTTGAATCTCTCCGGGACATTTTTCAGCCCAATGCACCGACCTCCAGGTAAAACGCACTTAACCTGTGTCTTTGAAAGGACGCATAGGATATCGTTTTGTCACGTTCTGGGTGTGTGTCCTCCTTCCTTGGGATCCTTAACTCAGACTGTAATGTAACTTTGTTTCGGTTCCAAGGAAACTGATTTCGGGTTCGGATTGAGCTACCTACTCGGCTATCACACACAAACCTATGTTCCAGAAAATGCCAACTAAAACGGTGTTCTTTGCCACGTGCAAGAGAAAGACCAGCTGGAATATCGGCGGCTACAGACCGTAAATTTTGAGTTGATTGCTGGGTACAGCCTGTTTGTGCTTGTTTTGTCTTGCTAGTTGAAATGCAGTCGGCGCAGAACTGAACATAATAGGAAACCAGGTTTAATTAGACTATCTATGCGCTTTGAAACAGTTGCATATATAGGCACTGGCCTGTGAATGGCTCCATTTTATATCCAAGTCTTGCGTTTATTGCAATTGATCCTTATTTTTTTACCATTGTTTTTGGGTCAACCAGCCTAGGATGTTCAGTTTTGGTGCGGCAAAGGAGTATGTTCTGTGAAATATCTTTGCCCCGGTAAGAAAGTCGCATGTGGGCTACATTGAAGTGGCGCGTACGACTCCATATGCATGCATCTGCGACGCTCATGGATCCAAACATTGTGTAACGTTTGTTCATCCTCATAAAGAAAGCGTGTGTGGAAGGTTCAAATGCAGTTTAGTCAGCCCGATTCGTCTGCGGATTGCGTGCCTTCACAGGTGTCTAGCATATCTTATGTACATGGCTTGAATTAATGATGACACGACATGCAATAGGCTACAGTTTTTTTTATGCCTCTTACGCTGAAATTTTTTGGGTTTTTTGTTTTGTTTAATTAATGCAAAAATAAGCAGGTTCACTAAGGTAGCCTACGTTGGCTCGACAGGTATACTCGTTTCATTGGGAACGTTGACAGTATCAAAACGCTCCCTCCGCGATTATTTACTCGCTTGTTGTGCAAACACACTTGTCGGTGTTCCCTGTGACCGAGCTAAATCAAACCACTCCAGGGAGCTCACCAGCTAGGGTTTACATCTCTTGAGAGACGGCAAGGTAGCCTACACTGCAGAAGTGTTAGACTAGGCTACTGAAACCCTGACGAACTCCCCGGTTTTATTTGTATATTTTGTTGTTAAGGTTTATTGTGGGTATTTGATAATTAGTACAAGAACAGACGGTGCCCCTCATGGCACAGATTATAGGGGATTTATCCTGTACCTCTGGGTGTTGCTCCGGATGGGCGGGCTTTTCGGTCCATCCCAGACTTATTGAGGGTTTAATTAATCAGTCATTTATCTCCCCCGTGACTTCATAGACAACACTGGAGAATGTGACGTGCCTGTGATGGAGAGACCGTTATGGGAAAGTAATATACTGCAATGTATCGTGATTCTTTAAAAAAAAAAAATTTAAATATTTTTAAAATAGAAAATGTTAAGTAGTACAGTCCGTCTTGTACCATTTTCGGTGTATAGAAATGGGTTTTTCGATAGCACTGGTTTCTCTCCACAGTCCGTTTTAACTTGTCGCTTTATCATGTTTAATCTGTCTGCAGCTAAGATCTGTTCTTAATGTCTGACAGAGTTCTGCGGTTGAAACCCAGCGGCCGTTTTCTCGGTTAATGTGTGTATGTAAGGGAAGAACTTTAATTCCCGGTGATTCCCAGAGAGAAGCACATATAATAGAATCGGGGTGGCTCTTATTTAGTCATAACCGGAGACAAAAGCAAGGCGAAGGGGAGAATGGCACTCCAATCAAAAACATAAAAGGACTAGCAAGTTTGAGTGCAATTTTACAAAACGGAAAAAAGTGAACATGATTATAGAATTTGAAGTTGAACGGGGGCGCTCCTGATTCAGAAGTCCTCCCGGGCTCCGGGCAGAGCGTGTGATTGTGTCCGCATGTGCAGCCAATTCTTGTGATGTTTTGGGCGGTCCTTCCCCGCCGCGGAACGGAGCGAAAGCCCAGGAGACGCGCTTACAATTTCGGTATTGTTTGAAAGCTGCATGTCAGGTCTGGTGGGCGGAAGACCTTGTATTTTATGATTAGCCCCTTTTGCGTCATCAGTTAGCGTGTTCAGTGTTGGTTTTGTGGTTTTTTCCCCGAATGTGAACGCTCCATTAAAAAAAAAAAATATATATAATGGCTTTTTCATCTTTATTTGTCAGAACAGTGTAGAGAGACAAGTAGTCATGCAACAAAGGTTGAACCGCCGATGTCGCAGTTCGCAATGAGCACGTGGACAGTGTTCGACAGGCTATGCCACGTGAAGTGATGACTTTAATGCTGTCGGTCAGTGTAAGTTAAGGCCGGGAGTCCCCAAAGGCTGCCGGTGAGGCCAGTGAGGGAGGGCTTAAGTTAACAGGATATTCAGTAGGCTACCTCGCTGGGAATGGGTGGGTGGCTCTCTTCAACTGCTGCAGACTAAGACCACGTGTTGTGTGCAGTCAAGCAGTGCGAATCTGGACTGCAGATTGTAAAGAAGTAAAGTTTGACCGAAGACATTTTGGAGGATGAACATGTTGGTCTGCATTCTCATAATGAGACGGGTTGGGTCAAGGATGGAACAGACATTTTGGGGGGGGGGGGGGGGGGATTTTCAGAGCGGGCTATTCCAGAGTAGAATAGTGAAATGTGGGGATATAGTTCTTAAAGGTATTTGAAGTGCTTAGCTCACAGTTCCAAACCTCACTCATTCCGTGCAACTTGTTTCCCCCCAACAGATTACCGGATGGCCAACAAGCCATTCCGGGCCACATACATCTGGAGCAGCATCATCAACAACCTTCAGTCGCAGGTGGAGGTCAAACGAAGGCGCCACAACCTCAAGTCCCACAACGACTGCTTCCTGGGCTCGGAGGCCGTGGACGTCGTCCTGGCTCACGTCATCCAGAACAAGTTCTTTGGGGACGCGGACATCCCCCGGGCGAAGGTGGTGCGCGTGTGCCAGGCCCTCATGGACCGCAAGGTGTTCGAGGCCGTGGGCACCAACGTGTTCGGCAAGGAGAAGAAACGGGCCACCTTTGAGGACAGCAGCTTCAGCCTCTACAGGTTCCTGAATGCGCAGGCCAACTCCACGAACAGTCCGAGCGCAAACGAGTCTCCCAGCTTTAACAGGACGGTTTACGGCGCGCCTTGCCGAAGGTATGGAGTTTGTGGATTCTTTGGTTGGGGGTTGATCCTTGGGACCATTGCGTTTTCCCTGTTTTGTTTCACTCTTCGCATGCAGCAAACGTGCCCCCAGAACCACAAAACGTGTACCCCCTTCCTCAGCTCAGTGAGCCTCATTGCTGGGCACTTTTTCCAGAAGGACCCTTTTAAGGGAGCTCGGATTTGGAGGGGCAAATGGGATAATGGTTTCGGTATTTGTGCATTTCTGTCCCCATCTATCAAAGCAATAATCCATCTGGCAGTGGGGGGAGGCCGTTTCTCTGCTCTTGTGTAAATGTCTGTGATGCCACGCTGCGGTCCATGTCGACTCGGGGGGCCATCTGCAGAGGCGGTGTTCTGTCAGGCTTTTGCTGTGGATCTGTGGTCTTGGCAACCAAGCAAAGCAAAAGCCGTTCGTACTGTATCTCCATTTTAGAATCCAGAATCGTACGTCGAGTGACAAAGGATGACTAACCGGCCCATGGCCCTGCTGTCTTGAATTTGTACCGTCAGTGAGATTAGTTAACGTGTTTTATGCTCCATATGTTTTGATGATACTGCTTTATATTAGACCCTCTAGGCCGTGTTTATGAAAGAGCAAATGAAGCCATTTCTGGTTGATGTAATGATTAATGAAGTGGGGGCTTTGTGTCGATCATCAGGCAAGAGGCAGAGTATTTGAATAGCACGCCCATCAAAGCTGACACGTCTTTGGAGGACCTTTTGGGGAACTTGAACCAAAGTCCAGCCCATACCCCACATCTGCTGGTGACTTCTGGATTATCACAAACATGTAAGTAAAATGGGACCCTTCTCCATCTGTTGACATCGTGATCCGTTGATCACGAAGACTCAAATTATTTTATTAATCTGGACACATGACCTCCAGTTTGATATCAGTTAAAGTGTAATGATCTCAAGACCAGTTCTGCACAATTCTTTAATGAGCCTAGATCAGGGCACTGTCAACAGGGAAACATGAGTGTGTTAGGCCATTGTGTTTCTCTGCACTGCATACTTAAGAGCTTTTTTTGGCAAGGAGGGCAGCTTGTCATTCAACTGGAGAGAAGAGTGAGGTCCCAGATGTGCATGACACAGTTCAGAGTGCTTAATTGTGCTTGCAAGTATTTGATGCACTAGATCAGTGCTGCCCAACCATGTTCCCAGGGGTCTGCTGTCCTGTGGGTTCTCACTCCAACCGTAACAAAGGACACCTCAGTCAACAGCTAGAGATCTCCTCGAGCTGCTGATTGGTAGAAATCTACATGAGAACCTACTGGACTGCAGATCTCCATGAACCAGGTTTGGGCAGCCCTGCACTAGATGTATCACACTTTAATGTTGCAAGCATTTCCTTCTTAGAAATTAAAGAAAATGTGTAATGGTCAGCGAAAGGGACTGCGTCTGCATTTTTGCGGCGGGAGGTCAGGGGGTGGGGGCAGCGTGTGGGTAATCGCATCAAATTTATTAATGTATAAACAGCAGAATTATTTCACAGAATTTCCTGAGGAAATTCATGTGATGTATTCCTGTAAGTGTTGGGCAAAGTGTTCAGGCCAGTTTCCTGCATATTTTTTTCCTGACCTCTGAGTCTGATTTAAAGAGATTTCCTATTAAAAGTCCTTATACTGCCCCGTTCATGACAATTTGGTAGTGGGCTTTTAGACCATATTGGTTGCATCTTTCTGATTTATCTTTTAACCAATCAGTGGTGTGTCTGATTAGTGGGCTACCGATCAGGAGGGAAGTTGAAGTGAATCTCCATATGGAGCCGATGGACCATGTCAGCCCAGTTTCCTGTATATAGTTTCCCGATTGTCGCTGATTTGTGTGGCGGCCATGCTTGTGCAGCGCTCTGGAGACCTTGTGGGCTGACTGCCTGGGCTTCCCCCTCTGCAGTGGTGGACGGGGTGTGGCACGAGCAGACTTTACTGCGCCTGCTGCAGCTGGTGGAGCTTCCCCTGGTGGACAGCCTGCTGGAGGGCACGGACAGCCAGCTGCCCCCGCTGCGCAGCATGGACAGCGATCCCGACCTGCTCTACACCAGCAACTACCTGGACAGGGAGATCCTCAAAGCCTTCAGCGACTCGCAGTACGTCTTAACCGACGTCCCTGTCGGGTGTGATCGCAAGGTTTCGACAGGCCTCCTCAGATTTCAGCAGATTATAATCTAGATCCAATCTGATCTAACACAAATGCTAAAAGAGATGAATTTGCGTTCTCTCCAATATGACCGGTTCGCTTCTGGGAACTATTCTAGCAGGGTAAAGCTGGTGTTTTGTATGAATAAAAATGTACCAGTCAAAGCTTTGCAGGTTGGGCGAACTGGGATGAATCTGTCCCCTTTCATTCATTTGTGAATCTTGCTTATGTTTATGGTGATGAGTGAAGTGCACCTGTGATCCTTGGTGACTGCTTGTTTTCTTTGGCTGACTTCCGGAGGGCAGGCAAGTACAGGCTCTCTGGTATGAAATGCGGGAATATCTCGTGCCATTAAAGGCTTGGAGAGGGCAGGACCTGTGGTTTCTGTGTAGTCTGTGATTCGGGGGTTGCAGTCTGACTTGAGGGGGGGGGGGGCATCTGTCACTCAGTGAGAGGGGCAGTCTGTGACTCTGGGAGGGTGGGTGCAGTCGGGGGTGCAGATTTAGTCTGACTCGTGAGCTGAGCTCTCTCTCGCTCTCTCCGCGGCAGGGCGGACGACTGGCTCTCTGCCGCTGTGGACTGCCTGGAGTTCCTGCCGGACCAGCTGGTGGTGGAGGTGAGCAGGGGCCTGCCCGGCTGCTCGGACCGGCTGCAGCAGTGCAAGAGGCTGCTCTTCGACACCCTGTCCAAGCACTACGGTCAGCCTGCCTGCCCAGCACTGCTCACCAACCGCATGTTCGACATCCACAGCGGCATCACCGACCTGCTGGGTAAGGCCAGGGCTGCTGCACTGGAATCCTTAACCTTTGTGCAATCAAAATTGCACAATTTGATCATGAAGGAAAAAACCCATGAAGTAAAAAAAAAAAAAAAAAAAAAAAATACTGTGAAACTAAAATCTTTTATTATTCATGTTAGTTTTCTGTTTTCCTATGTTCAAAGCAGACCTGGGTGAAATACACATTTGTTCTGGGTTCAAATACGCTTTACTGATCTTGTTTGGTGTACTGGAAACATTGGAAAAAATAAATTAATTAAAAAATTTTTAAAAAGTGCAAACCCTGCCTTCTGGCCATATTGGCAGGCTCAATTACACCAGGCAAGATCAATTGAGCACAGGAAAGTATTTGAATCCTCAACAAATATGTATTTGACCCAGGTATGATTCAAAGCAACAAAGTCCTTATACTGCCGCCTTCAGGACGACTTGGTATAGGCCTTTTGGAGACCAGATTGGCTGCATCTTGTAATGTTACCTATTTAAAAAATCAGTGGTGTGTCTGTTTAGTGGGCTACTAATCAGGGGCAAATACCCCATATGACACCCTGTCAGACCTCCAGCTCTTGGGTATAGAAATGCTTTTCTTTCAATCAAAAGGAAATTTTAATATAATTTTTTTTTTTTTTTTTTTTCC
The DNA here is from genome assembly GCF_018555375.3 of Anguilla rostrata. Classification (NCBI taxonomy): domain Eukaryota; kingdom Metazoa; phylum Chordata; class Actinopteri; order Anguilliformes; family Anguillidae; genus Anguilla; species Anguilla rostrata. The sequence continues at coordinate 4,556,963 of NC_057948.1, forward strand.
TATTTTTTTGGATGAATTATACATCTTTGTTATGGTATAAATGAACCATTCAATAAAAATTTGTCCTAAACATTGACTGATCTTCAGCATTCATAAATTTAGGTGATTTATTGAATTGTCCAACCTTTTTGAATTTGAATTTTACAACTGATTTATCCCAAATTTGAGAGCAAATGTTTGAATGAATTTGGGTCTCACTCATGGGGTAGAACTGTCTCTGTAGAAAGCTGTATGACTGGAGCTGAATGAATGCTGTGTGTCTGTAGAAGGCTCTATAACTGAAGCTGAATGAACACTCTCTGTAGGAAGCTCTATAACTGAAGCTGAATGAATGCTGTGTTTCTGTAGAAAGCTCTATGACTGAAGCTGAATGAATGCTGTGTCTCTAGAAAGCTCTAACTGAAGCTGAATGAACACTATCTCTGTAGAAAGCTATATGACTGAAGCTGAATGAATGCTGTCTCGAGAAAGCTTTATGACTGAAGCTGAATGAATGCTGTGTGTCTGTAGAAAGCTCTATGACTGAAGCTGAATGAACACTGCTGGCTGCTCTTGTTTTGCAGTGAACGGGAAGCTGGAGCAGGCGCTGGAGGCCCTGCAGCTGTGTCTGAAGCTGCTGGACGCGCGCGCTCGCGAGGAGCTCCGCAGGCTGCTGCGCTTCATGGCCGCGGCTGCAGACCCCAGGGAGGTCAAACTCCACAAGGAGGTGAGCGAGAGGAGGGCGGCCATCTTGTGTGTCAGCTGCTGTTCTCCAGGTACCATGATTCTGCGGGAGTTCAGCTTCAGTAATTTTCATTGGCTTTTTACTGGATTCAGGAGTCATTTCTCACTTTTTGTTTTAGCCCAGCTCCCAGGTGCCTGAATTCCACTTGCGGTGTTAATCGAAGGACATGATTAGTTCATTATTTAAATCTGGTGTCGTAGTGCCGCGCTAAAACAAAAACGTGCACCAATGGTGGCCCCTTTTTTGGATACAATTGGACACCCCCTGGTAGAGAAAACGGCACATGATTAAGGACCTTTCAAAGTCCTGATCCTCTGACCCCTGAACTTGGACCAGATCAACCTTACATGTGAGTCAGGGCCCTATGCTATTGCTAGGCACCTTTCCCCAGTGTGTGTTTCTCCTTATGGGCAGCAGTGCTGTCTCATAGCCTTAGCTTGGGTTTCTCTGTGACCGAGTCTGTAAAGGCACTCGCTCGACTCAGACTTGGGCGTGAGGCTGCAGGCGAAAGCTGAACTGCAATGCCTCAGTTTTTGTTAGTAAAATGATAACAGGTGTGAAGTAAGACATTGCACCAATTTTTTATTTTTTTTAATTCAAGAAAATGAGTCCAAAGTACAGTTTGATTTGAAATTTCCCGAAATGGAACGAGCTAGCGGCCGTATTGGCGTCTCTTCTGATGTCAGAGGAGTGGTCCTGCCATGGGTCACCTGCCGCCAGATGGGCTTAGGCATTAGAAGTCTACGGAGAAAAAAACATGGAGGATGGTGTTGTGTTGCCTCTGGGTAAAGCAACAGAGACCTTAGGTTTAACAAAATTCCCACAAATCTGTTTTGTTCACTTGTATATTTTAGGGTTGTAATGACTTGCTTTATGGTTTTATATGTATGTCATAAATTCCAATCTGACCGTTATGGTTCTATGTTGGAATGTTGACTTGTATTTAGTGCTTTATTGATGTCACACTTTCAGCTGGGTAACTAGCATGCTTGGCAAGAGAGATGAACACATTCAGCGACTCGCATGGCTATAAGCGTTCAGTATCGTGTCGCTATTTCAAGCCTTGATTAGGCTACATGTTGGCTATATGAATCTGATTGGTATTATGGTTCAAGGTTGGCGTATGTTAACAGCACTTTGATTTTGTGGTTACACTAACTGGTCAAGGAATGTTACAGTATGAGCCAGGTAAAGCACAGTCTTTTACATACAGCGAGCTCCATAATGTCTGTGACAGACATTTTATTTATTTTCTTGCACAATTTTAGGTTTGTAATCAATATACATTCTCAGCTTTTATTTAAGTGTATTTTTATTTTTATACACTTTGGTTTCATGTAGAAATTACAGCCCTTTTCATACATATGATATTGAATGGCTGTGACTCTTAAAGCATCAGCCTTGGCTGTAATCGGCTAGTCATGTCTTGCTGGGAGCCCTTAGCGATGGGGCCTTCTTCCACCCGGTGTGTGATGGATTTTAGTCAGCCAGGGTTCCTCCGGTTTCTGCTGTTAGTTTCACTCAGTGATTAACCCAGCGGTTACCACTGGTTACCAAGTGACCATTTTATCGCCATTGTGAGATCCCCCTTCCTCAATCAATGCTGCCCCCCTACTGTATGGACTGTAAGGTGTGAAATGGTCATGGGCTCGCAGGCGAGCTACTGAGAGGAGCACCTTACAGGGTAACGTAAACATTTCAGCTGCAGTGCTGCTGATGTGCGGATGGGATGGGGGTCATTTTAGGAACAAATGGTGATTCCAAATGTGGAAGAAAGAAATGGAGGGGGGAAAATTTGTTCTTGTCATTGCTGTCTACTTGTGATGGAATTAATTCATTTTGGCAAGCCATTGAAGTTGGCATAGTATTGATTTTAACTAATTAGATCTTAAAATGTATTTTAGTCTTTGAAACAGGTTTATAAATGCAGTTACTGGACTAGTTTTGCACACACTGGCCATATTTATTTAGCATTGTTATCTGGTTTCTCTTTCAGATTGAGAACAGAATGGCGGTGAAAAGGGCTTTTTCAAGAGCCATCGTCCATGGCAGGCATCTGGCCAAGGGAAAAGTGGACCTTCTGGTGCTGTTCCTGATGGACAATCACCGGGAAGTCCTCAAGGTGCTTTGATTTGTTTCTGCGTGGCGGCGGGAGGACTGCACTGCTTTAAACGCACTGTACTGGGAGGGTAGTCCCTCATATCGCAGACGTTGTTTACCCTAGAGTGTTTACACTGGGAGCACGCATATCCCAAATCAAACAGCAGGCTTGAAGCTGAATGGGAATTTGTAAAGGCCATTCCTCACATGGCCTTGACCTGTTAACTCTTGCAGCAAAATGTGGGAAACCCAAACGTGTTTCTTGACTCTGCTGAATATGGTTGCACGTAGGAAAATGTCCAAGGTCCAATCCATTTGAATAAGTCTTTCAAGGAATACAACCTAGTTCTTAAGGTCTTTTGACTGAATGAAGACTTCTTTCTTTTAGATTCCAGGATCTTTGCACAAGCTGGTCAGTGACAAACTGGCCTATATCGCGCATGGGAAAAACCCAGATGCAATAACAGGTACTGCCCTTCAGAGCCAGTTTTATTTGATGTGCATCGACTCAACCCCTCTGTAACTAAAGTTCAGAGGAGTAGCATGACCCACTATGACTGGAGGTTTTGTGATTAATAACATGGTCTTCCCCTTTTCATTCTGTCCCCAAGGCTCTACCTACTGTAGCAGAGTCACTGGAAAGGTATACGAGGAGAGCAGTCAGAAAACCACAAAGGAAGAGCTGTTGGTCCTCCTCCGGAGTATTCACGAGAACCCGAAGCTCTCGGCCAAAGAGAAGAAACGCTTACTCGGCCAGTTTTACAAAGGCCATCCTGAGATTTTTGTACAGTATTTTGGAACCAAAATATCCACTGTTGAAGTGTAATTTTAACTGAAATGAACCACTGTATATATTGTAAAAAGAAGTGTGTACGAACCATTTCAATGTTGTTAGCATGTGTAAATCTTAATGTGAAAGCTTTAATAAAATGTTTTTATTTTACATAATCTGGATAATTATTTTAGTTTCCCATTTATATTGTGTGCTGCCCCTCCTACCATGAAAATTGCTGTTTCATGTAGTATTAAGTATTAAGCTTGAATTGCCAACCGACTCTTAGTTAGACATTGTTTGTTAGTACCATCTTTTTCTCTTGGAACAGGACAACTACAGTTTATCACTCCATGTCACTGGGGAAATGTCATTAAAATGTCTCCCAAGTCCATGCCACATAAGATGGAAAGTATGCAATTAAATGCGGAACTTCTGGTAGTTGGAAGTCTGCGTCCATGGAAACGAGGGACAAGCGCATAAATAGCAACGCTCGTGGTGTGATGGCATATTGTGTTTTATGCAGAGGCAATTTGGTCTTTTGGCTGTTTTATAAAGGTCATGCGCTCCGTGTTTCCTGTTCCAGCAAATGATCCATTTGTGGCTATTTATGAATGCGACCATGGGCTTAAATTTTAGGAGGCGGGTATTAACTCCCAATTTCGTCTTCAGTAGGTGCAAAATAATTCAGTACAGCATTGTAATGTCTACTGACAAGTGCCTTTGAATAGAACTTCAAAGGAACGTGGGTTAAGCTTTCTTTTGACTGAACTTTGCTCCTAGTAAAGGGAATTTTCGATGTGTAGCTACCCATTCAGTGATTGCATAGATGACTATTAACATTCTCTGAAAATCTAGAATGAGGGCGCCCTGCCAGTTGGTTACTACGACAATGTGGATACAAATGTGATAAAAGATAAGTCTGGAAGTCGGCTATTCGAAGTCGTGCAATTGTGTATGGTACATGTAGTTCTTTCTAACGTTCTTCAATAAAAAGCGCATCGATTAAAGAGGAAGAAACTACAGCTCACCGCACTGCCGAAAACATCACTTCCGTAAATAGAGATGGCCGCAGTAGGCTATGTAACATGTAGGGAGGTGCACTAGTATTTCTTCAGTTTTAGGCACATCGATTGTATTGTAAATTTATCTTTAACACAAGGTTAAATCCTGACGTCGCTGATGTCTCAGTAATTTGATATTTAGGTTGTGGATAACCATCGTTGTATTGCAGGGCTGGAAAAAAAGCTCAACGACAAATAGCTTTACGATAATCAAGCTAGCTGGATTTAGCCAACAGGTAACGATACATGTACGTGCATGAGTGGAATTTCCTGCCCTTTCTATGTTGGCATTACAGTGTGATGATGTTATTCTTATAAAATGGAAGCATAATGTTGCCTATAACGGTTGTTTTTGTATAAGCAACGTGGTATTGTTTTCGTCGGTGTGGATGTGCGCAGTTGGATTAGACTCGATGAAGTCATCCGTGTGCGGCTATTAATAATTATTTTTGTTCACTTGCATCTTGAGTTAAAGGGTTTCCCCGAACCAGTGAATTTTATGAACAGGTTTTCTGGTTAAATGTTTTTTAAAACATAAAGCCACTGGAAAAGAAAAAAATTAATATTTTCTGATAGCCTATTATGAAGATAGGCCATATATAATGACAGGTTGTTTATTTTGTTTCACTTGAGGTAAAATCGTACGAACATTTGTTTGTATAAAAACTTGCAGGACGGACACAGACATTTATTTTCATCAGATGAAGTCATAAGCTATTAACGTAAAACATTCCAGTTGTAAATGTCCCCTTTGTGTTCCACTCTGAATGTTCCGGAATGTGGAAAACATCGTAGCCTACATAATAGTCTTCTTTTCTCCAGAACAATCCGAAGTTACCAGCCAGCAAATCAGTACCTACGGTAATACATTTCTCAGAGACAATACAAAATATGACGTCTGAAATGACTGGAGAAATTATCTCCGAGGCAGAAACCACAATATCTGAAAGATGCTTTCGTTGTTTTTTTTTTTTTTTAGTCGCATATAGATGTAGGCTGCATATGTAGCATATGGAATAGCCAGCGGCACAAATAAAATCTAGATGGACTAAAGTCACTAAATTAATACTTTTGCTCCGTGTTCGGAAATCCGCGGACAGTGGCCTAATTTCTGAAGTGGGTTGTCTGTTCTTCATTTAGTTTTCTGACGTGGGGATCGCAGTGCTGTTGTGCGGCATGTCTAAGGAGAACTCCGACAAGTCCCCCCCTAGCTGGGAGGACGGACGGCGTGACCCCGACAAGGCAAGGAACGCCGCGGAAAGCCCCGAACCCTTGGACCAATCTCTGACGAAGAAGATTCCACAGAGGACCCCCAGCCCCCAACGCGGCAGCAGGCCGCAGTGTAAGCGCAGACCTTTCCTCCTTGTAAGAAGTGTATTCCAGAAAAAAATCTAATGAAGCTCAGCCGGTGAGAGATTATAAGCATTGTGTGCATATGCCACGATAGCCATACAAATGTGGTGACCTTTGTGGGAATATACGCGTTTAATCTTCCATTTGTAACATTAGGTATAATAACATCGTAAAATTTAACATTTAAATCCTATAATTTAAAAAAGAAGGAACATTTCTGCACCTGCTTTCCCCCAAACCCCACAGCCAGTCCCCCCAAGTTTGTGTCGGTGGAGGAGCTGATGGAGACGGCCAAGGGGGTGACCAACTTGGCTCTGGCCCACGAGATCGTGGTGAACGGGGGGTTTCGGGTAACGCCCGCGCAGCCGCCGGAGGGCAGGTGAGAGCCCCTCCAGCTCGCAGTGAAGTCAGTGCACAGCCCAGCGCTTAGAGCTGTAACCCCATACCCCGTCTGCTGGCGAATCAGAGCCCTTACACAGAACGACGGTTATGCAATGCTCCAGCTGAGGTACTGGGCAAAGTCCTAGTATAGAATGTTCAGACAAAAGTAGTAGGCAACCTTCCTAATAAACATGAGAAGTTATTTCCTGTGTTTTTGTACTGATATTTATTTGGCATCAAAAAGACTGGCCTTGCGCTGTAGAATTCAGCCTCGTTGTTTTCAGTTTTTACCGAGTTTTCATTGGAAAATACCCAGCTTTTTTTGAAAAGATCTTATCAGTTTAAACCAGTGGTAACCAACCCTGTTCCTGGAGATCTACTGTCCTGTAGGTTTTCACTCCAACCCTAACAAAGCACACCTCATTCAACTGGAGATCTTGTTCGGCTGCTAATTAGTAGAGTCAAATCTGTAAAAATAGGGTTGAAATAAAAACAGGATGGTAGATCTCCAGGAACAGGGTTGGTTACCATTGGTTTAAAACGATTTTCACTCGGATTTTGTGTTTCCATGCATAAAAAAGTGTTGTTCCTATTTGTATGTGATTATGTAAACAATCGCTTGGGCTCTTTGGTGGTTGGCAACAATTGCTATGTCAATTCGGCATGCAGGATGGCTCGGAAACAAGCTTCCAGATATATAAAAAAACACAAACTAGCTGCTGATTATGCAATGAAAAGTAGTAAGTTACCAATGTTTGTAATTAAAATCAGATTTTTACCCAGATATTTTTATTGTTAGTTGTATGACCCGATTTTCACTATTAGGCAATTTTATATTATAGGCTATTTATTAAACCGATTTTCACCCATTTCAAAATATTCTAATTAAACACAGATAAATTGGCTGATTTTTCTTTTGAAAAATAAAAACAGAAACCAATGAGCCTTATGCATAATAGATGTTGACAAGGGATATAGAACATCGGAAAATCACTGGTGGGCCTATGTTCTGCTGTGTAATTTGAGCATTTGTTTTGCGAATATCCTGTAACATAGGGCAGCCCAACCCTGTTCTCACAGATCTACCGTTCTGTAGATCTTTACTCCACCCGTAACAAAGTACACCTCACTCAACAGCTAGAGATCTGGCTGAGCTAATTAGTGGAATGGAATCAGGTGTGCCAAATTAGGGTTGAAATGCAAACCTACAGCGCAGTATATCTCCAGGAAGAGGGCTGGGCTGCCCTGCTGTAATGTCACTCCGGACAGTTGTACATTTTCGCATTACTTTGCCATTATGTCAAGTCCAAAGTAATTATGAACATTTCAAAGGGCGTTGGAAAAGGACATAACTCTACTCTCCCTTCAAAATTAAGTCCAATCTGTCAAATTGGAGTATTTAATTGGTTTTGTTTTCATATTTGATGCAGCGCTGCCTTTCCATGGCTTGCACTTGCATCACACATAGTTTAGCACACCTCTTATTTGTGTGTGGTAACGAAATGAGTAAAATACCTTGTAAACTCTGCTAATTCCGTTCATGCCCTCAGTTTGGAGAAGAAGGTGAAGGACATTGTGCACAAAGCATTCTGGGACTGCCTGGAGGCCCAGCTGGCTGAAGACCCGCCCTCATATGACCACGCCATCAAGCTGCTGGGGGAGATCAAAGAGGTGAGGCACCAGAAGAGTGCTGTGTGTGACATCATCACAACAGGGATTGGACAATCCAGGGGTGAAAGTTCAGAGGTCAGCGAAGATTCTGTAGACTCCCCAGATAGTCATCTCCATACTGATAAGATTGACTGTCCTTCCCCCTTACCATTTAAGCCAAAACATTCCATTATGACATGTCTTATTAATATTTATGAAGAGACTTGATGAATTATAATATTGTAAGAATGGATGTTTAGTACTGTAATATAACACTGGATACACCAACTGGAACTTCTTGTCAGTGAAAAGTATGGAGGACAGAGGGAACGCAAGAACTGCCTGTCTTGTTTCTCTACAGAATCTGTGCTGTTAGCATTGGTTACAGTGCCGTGAGAAAGTACTTGTCCCCTTCCTGATTTCCTTTGTTATTGCATATTTGTCACACTGAATGGTTTTCAGATCTTTAGAAAAAATGTAATAGTAGACAAAGGGAACCTGAGTAAACAACAAACACATTATTTAAAATTATTCTTTCATTTAATTAATGAAACATTACATTAACTGCGTACAGTACGCAAGACTGTACGACCAGTGAACTAATACACTGTGCAGGCTGCTGAAGCTGTGCCTCAGTGCTTCCTGTAAACATGCTTCATAGCCGGTGGCATATCGAAATTGGGCTCCGGGATTCTCGAGTGCTGCGTAAGGAAGACTGTCTTTGCTGTAATCGGGTTTCCCCCCCTCGCCCCCCACCCCCCCACGATTGTTGTGAGCTTTCTGGCTGGGTCAGGAACGCTGGTGCAGCGCTGTTTCGTGGCTCGACGGCCACAAATCCGTCCGGCCAGGTTTTCCGCTGCGATTCGGGGATCCCGTGAATTCTTCGGCCCCAACCATGTCCTGGGTGTTTTACAAACTGGCACAAAAGCTCTGAGAGAGATTGGACCTGCCGGGAAGCTTGCTATGACTTGTGCACTGGGAAGTCAGCAACCCTCTGCGCCTCGGTCTCCAGTGTGTACTAACCCACAGTGCACTGAGTGGGTTAGACAGGAGGCACTTATACCCACGGGGTTTCAGTATTGCAAGCTTGAGGCTCGGTGTTTAAGCTGCATTTTTTCATCGTGAAGTTCAGCAGTGAAACTTTCCTTGCGGTGTACGAATCAATCGGGGGCGCAGTGCGATGGATCTCCGTCCAGCTTTTCGAGAGGGCAGAGTTGCAGCTGAGTGTAATGAGGCTGAAGTAAGGGCTTTTGGAGGATAGCGTCACCAGTCCGCACGTTTCGCAGACGGCGGGGCTGCGGCGGAGCGGGGCGGAAGTCGCGGACTTTGACGAGCTGATAAGCGGGGCTTTGCGTGCATTCTGGGTAAATATTTGTATGCGTTTCGTCTGACTGTGACACGTCGGCGAGGCGTCAGAGAGGGTGTGTGTGTGCCTCCCCCCCCACCCCCCCCCCGCCCACCGGCGTCTAAACATGGCCCCTCACCCGCCCTCGTCCGCAGACGCTGCTGTCCTTCCTGTTGCCGGGACACGCTCGCCTGCGGCAGCAGATCGAGGACGGGCTGGACCTGCCGCTGATCCAGCAGCAGGCGGAGAACGGGGCGCTGGACATGGGCAAGGTGGCCGCCTTCGTCATCGACACCATGGGGATGCTGTGCGCCCCCTCCCGCGACCGGGAGATCCAGAGGCTCCGGGACGTCACCGCCATCCTTCCCCTCTTTAAGTACGGCGCTGCCGGTGGTGAACAAGTGAATGGATGGATGGATTAATGAAAGAACAGATTCATTAATTAAGGAGCGATTGATTGAATGAGTGAATGAATTAATTCATTAGTTAATCCACTAATCAATCAATCAATCAATGGGTATACTGGAAAATGTGTGGCGGTTGGGCAAAGCCGTTGTTATCAGGTGTTACATTACAGGCATTTGGCAGACGCTCTTATCCAGAGCGACGTACAACAAAGTGTATAACCATAACCAGGAACAAGTATGACGAAACCCCTAGAGAGAAGTACCGGTCCAAGTGCAGGGAACAACCGCATAGTTCAACTTGGACCCTGGAGGTTAAACTGATTAACACTAACAACGAGGTGTACTGTAGGGCCCTATATTCAGTGATGGAAATGGTTATGCTGTAGGACTGGAACTTTTTTCCAGTAGTCGTTCCAACGGTATCTTGTAGTTTTATTAAAATAGAACTATGGAAGAGGAATCAAAAATGCCAGTGATGTAGATCACCTGTAGCTTAAACGAAAGAAAATAATACAACGCACAAGTCCAGCGTTAATTCACAACTATGTAGCATGGCTCGCTTCAACTAAACTGAGCTGACCGATCTCCTTTGTTGGGGAGAACTGTGTCTGTCTTTGCAGGGCAGTTTTCCCCCTGCATACCCTGCAGGTGACTTTCTCCTCAGTTATTATTTAGTCTCCAATGACGTAAAACCAACTCACCTGAGGCGCAGTGGAGTTAAAGTTTTCTTGACTTTTCTTTAAGATGTATACCCTACAGGCTGCAGGGATAGCATGACCCGCACATGAACTTTAGTATTTGGCTATCTAGCAGTATACCCTCCAGACAAAACAATAACATGGCTTGCTGTTCATACAGTCTCTTTGACATCGAGTGCTATCATAAGAGCAGCACAGATGAGCGCAGAGCACAACAGATTTGCACTCTTAATTAAATATTCAAAATGTATCGAAGAAGTTTGATTATTGAACAAACCAGTTTGACTATTGACAGCCCTATTATGCTCTGAGTTATGATAGGGCCATATTCTCAGTGATGGTGATGGGTATGTTCTGGCTCATATTCTCAGTGATGGAGATGGGTATGTTCTGGCTCATATTCTCAGTGCTGGAGATGGTCATATTCTCAGTGATGGAGATGGGTAGTATTCTGGGTCATATTCTCAGTGATGGAGATGGGTATGTTCTGGGTCATATTCTCTGTGCTGGAGATGGTCATATTCTCAGTGATGGAGATGGGTATGTTCTGGGTCATATTCTCAGTGATGGAGATGGGTATGTTCTGGGCCATATTCTCAGTGATGGAGATGGGTAATATTCTGGGTCATATTCTCAGTGATGGAGATGGGTTTGCACTGGGTTTTTCCAGGGCCATATTCTCAGTGATGGACATGATGAAGCTTGACATGGCCAATTTCGCCGTCAGCAGCATCCGGCCGCATCTGATGCAGCAGTCGGTCGAGTACGAGAGAAAGAAGTTCCAGGAGTTCCTCGACAAGCAGCCCAGTGAGTCATCCCCGATTTCCGCATTTTCGGTTTTCTCCCAAGTCTGTGCTCCCAGCACATTCACATTTTTTGTTACTCCCGTTTTACGAGGGTGAAAACATTTTTGTTTAATGCGCACCGGACCTAACTGACTGCACCTGAAAGATGTTAATTTTTACAGATGTGTGACATCACTAGGAATGGCAGGGTGGGGTTTTATAACTCCAACGTGGGACAGAGCTGCTACACGATGTGATTTACGATTTAGCTTGAGCTAATTATTGTGTTTTGCCTCGGGTAACAAAGCCTTGTAATGCGTTCAAAGACGTTAATAATTCACAGCATATTGTAGGTCCATCCAGTACTGGGTTAATGATACCGCTGTCACTGCATTGCATGTCCACTCATTGGATTTACAGACACATGTGTGCAGTGCAGTGTTACTGTGGTAAGGTTTGGTCAGGTTTATTCATAACATCCGAGTCCGACAACCTATCAGACGTCTGCATGTCTATAGAGCCCAATCTTGGGAAACCTTTTGAGTCTTTGAGTCACTGGCGCAAGGGGACCCCACGTGTGTTTCCTGGAACCTGGTTGGTGGATTATTTTTGGTACACAAACATTTGATTGGCTTATGGTATTGGAGCTGTCAATCAAACACTGATAGATAAACCATTTATTGCTGCTGTAATGTTTAAGCGAGTTAAATCAGGCTCCGCACTTCCTCCTAAAAGGGATGTTCCTGCCCTAAGCGGGTAGCTAATTGATCAAGCAGTGAGAGGTTTATTGCAGTCACAAGAAAAAGGAGAAAGGCACTTCATTATGCCATGGCTGACCAAAAAAGGTTAATGGTGAACTTGACTCAGTGGAGGGTCAATCAATCCCATGGTCAGGAAGCCAGAGGCCACAAATGTTCCTGTGTATACTTATGTTGTTACACAGTGTTTAACCCTTTAAGGTGTACAATCACAAATGTGTGATTAGAATGCTTTTACCTGAACATTCTAATGCTGATGTAACAATCACTACTCAAAACTGAAAGCAATGGAATTTTAGAACACTTACATTGGATTTTGAAAAAACATTCCAAAAAACCTACTCTTAAAAGGTACATGGCATTGCAGGCTGTGTAGTACAGTCTCCCTGCCAGTGAAAGATTGGTGATTGGTTCGGCATGGTACCCCATGCAACTCCTTTCAGATGCCATGGACTTCACTCGGAAGTGGCTGCAGGCCACGGCCAAAGCTCTCCTCAGCGGTGATTGGGAAGGCGGAGCCTCGAGCGCCGGAGCCGCCGCCCCCGTCCCTTCCATGCTCCACCCCCTGGTTGTGCATAACCACGCCTACCTGCACCTGCTCAAGTGGGACCATGCCTCCTGCCCCTTTCCTGAGGTCAGTAATCTGCAACCGTGGGGAACTTTTTATGCCTCCGCGACGGCACAGCCGTGGCCGGAGGCATTATGTTTTCGGGTTATCCGTCCGTCCGTCCGTCCGTCCGTCCGTCCGTCAAAGATGAACTGATTAGATTTTGGTGGTCAAAGGTCAAAGATCAAGGTCACTGTGACCTCACGTCCATCCCATTCTCTCATGAACGCGATATCTCAGGAATTCCTTGAGGGAATTTCTTCAAATTTGGCACAAATGTCCACTTGGACTCAAGGATGAACTGATTAGATTTTTTTGGTCAAAGGTCAAGGTCACTGTGACCTCACAAAATATGCTTTTGGCCATAACTCAAGAATTCATACGCTAATTATGACAAAGTTTCACACAAATGTCTAATAGGATAAAATGATGAAGTGATGACATTTTATATCCAAATGGTCGAAGAGAGCACTGGCTACTGGTTGGCGGAGGCATACAATCGCGAGGTGGTATTTCTAGTTTTTTTTTTTTTTTTTTGCTGCTTCCGCTGATAATGCGGGAAGCTGGGAAGTGCGTACTGGAGTTACAGCTGTTATTGAGACATTCCTTCAGGGTTCAGCCCAGGACAAGCCTTGGGTTTGCATGCAAGTAATCACCCGAGCCGTGCCAGGGCTCCAAACATAGCAAGCGTCTCGCTCTCGCCTTCAGGTTCATGTTTGTCATAATCGTGTTTTATGCGAAATCTCGCTCATTGTTCTGTAAGCAGGAAAGGACATGCGGGCGATAGTCTTGAGCAGAGATTTCAAACCAGAGTCCTGGGTGGCCACAGTGTCTGCTGGTTTTCGGGACTCCTCGACGAGTCCACGCACCTCGTTTCCAAAACCTAGTTTTTTGAAAAGCTGCTTTTGTGGAAACCATGAAAACTTGAAGACACTGCACCCCCCCCCTCCCCCCCCTCCCCCACCCGCCACCCCCACTGATTTTACTCTGAATCTAGAGCTAAATTTGTGATCTGGCTCACAGAACTCAGTGCACTTTAGGGTTGAGCATAACAACTACAAATGTTTTGTGGAACATGGTGTACTGGGGGTGTGCTGATGAGGGGGGATGTGAATTGTGGCGTGTGGGTTGTCACTGCAGTGTTCTCCATCTAATCTTTGGTTTTTAGTGCATTTTGGTTTTTAGTGGTTTTTAGTTCTTTTTTCTTCAGCAAGTTATTTCTCCTTATTAATCAAAAAATACAAATTTTTCAGACCCTAAATGTCTCAGCCAGAGGACTTCAGTGTGTCATAATTGGCCAAATATGAGAGCTTTTGCACATTTTGACACCTGACAGTAGGAGAGAATGTTCCGAAATAAATCCAAATGCCAACAACCCCCGGAGATGTTAATTTAGGTACCATTATTCTAGTATATATATATATATATATATATATATATATATATATTACTGACACAGGAAAAAATCTCACCCCTTATTGAAGTGAATGTAGACTTATGGTGGTTTGATAAAGGAACAGAAAAGTGAGAAGGTGTTGTGTTGAGCTTGCTCCTGCTCCGTCCGTGTGTTAGACTCTGCTGATGGACCAGAGGAGGTTCCAGGAGATGCAGTGGGAGGTGGAGGAGCTGACGATCGTGGCGGCCGTGCTGCTGATCGTCTACAATAATGCCGGGGCCGCCATCTCCGGCCTGCCTGGCCTCATGGACAGGCTCAAGGGCACCATCAGGCTGCTGCTGGCGGAACTGCACTCTCCGTAAGTCTGAGGACATAAGCACACACAAGCCCACATGCACACGCACCAGCAACACTGTCCCTGGCCATTACATTACAGGCATTTGGCAGACGCTCTTATCCAGAGCGACGTACAACAAAGTGTATAACCATAACCAGGAACAAGTGTGACGAAAACCCGAGAGAAGTACCGGTCCAAGTGCAGGGAACAACCGCATAGTTCAAGTTGGACCCTGAAGGTAAAACTGATTAACACAAACGAGAACAGCAACAACACAGTCTATGGAAAAATACAAGGGAGGGATGGGGAGAGGTGCAGCCTGAAGAGGTGAGTCTTCAGTCGTCGCTTGAAATGGGTCAGTGTCTCAGCTGTTCTGACCTCCACGGGGAGGTCATTCCACCATCGTGGGGCCATAACAGACAGGAGACGTGTTCTGGAAGCACAGGTGCGAAGAGGGGGAGGTGCCAGGCGTCCTGAGGTAGCAGAACGGAGGGATCTGGCTGGCATGTAGGGTTTGAATATCTTGTGGAGGTATGCTGGGACTGATCCCTTGACTGCCTGGTATGCTAGGACCAATGTTTTAAATTTGATGCGAGCTATAACAGGGTAGTGAGCAGGGGATTGACGTGGGAGTGTCTGGGGAGGTTGAAGACCAGACGAGCTGCAGCATTCTGAATGAGTTGCAGGGGTCTGATGGCAGATGCCGGTAGTCCAGCCAGAAGAGAGTTGCAGTAGTCCAGGCGGGATAGTACCATTGCTTGGACCAGGAGCTGGGTTGAGTAGGTGGTGAGAAACGGGCGGATTCTCCGGATGTTATACAGGAAAAATCTGCACGCCCGGCTTACTGCTGCGATGTTCTTGGAGAGGGACAACCTGTTGTCCATCACCACTCCGAGATTTTCAGCACAGGGTGATGATGTCACTAAGGTGTCCCCTAGGGAAATGGAAAAATTGAGGAGGGGAGAGGATAGAGCAGGAATAAAGATTAGCTCCGTCTTTCCTGGGTTGAGTTTCAGGTGGTGATTGTCCATCCAGCTCTGGATGTCCCTCAGGCAAGCGGAGATGCGGGCAGGGACCTGTGTGTCCGATGGGTTGCGTGTCGTCGGCATAGGAGTGATAGGACAAGCCATGGGCAGAGATTACAGGGCCAAGGGATCTGGTGTATAAGGAGAAGAGAAGGGGACCGAGGACTGAGCCCTGGGGAACTCCGGTGGCGAGGGGACGGGGTGGTGATACCTTACCCGCCCAGGCAACCTGGAAGGAGCGGTCAGAGTGGTAAGACTCAATCCGGTCAAGGACTGTGCCGCAGATCCCTGTTGCTGCCAGGGAGGACAGGCAACATATGCTCTGTATCTGCTTTGTGTCATTCTCTGATACAAAAACACACACACACACACACACACATGCACACACACACACACACACACACATATACACACACACACAGGCTGTCCCAGCATGCCTCCTGCTCTGCGTTCCCAGGGAGAGTCGTGAGGGCCCCTGATTGGGTTCTGTGGAGCCTGTCCAGCGGTACTGAGTCGGAACACAGACCAGGCCCCCTCCGTCCCTGCGGCGCACCGACCGGACAGGCGTCTCTGAAATGACACGTGACACGCGACGCAGCGCGGTCGCCGTCGTCAGCGTCGCCGGTGCAGTTAGCGAGCCGCGCGCCGGCCCGTCATCAGCTGCTGTTCACGACCGACAGCATCAGAAACACTCCGCTTTCAAAAGCACCTCTTTAGAATGGCGGTTTTACCCATTCTGTGTTCTTTCACCCACATAAATGTAGCGCCACTCATGTTCCTCTGAGTTAATGCAGTAGGTCTGTGAGCTCGGAAAACATGGTGCTGCTTTGTAATTAATTAATTAATTAATTAATTAATTAATTAATTAATAAAAAGCATCACCGTGATTACTTTTAACATAATCACTTCTAATGGCTCTCCAGCTATTTGCATTAATTATGAATCTCTAAATTAGTTTACCAGATTTCTTTCATGTTTTGTTTCTGTTGCCCCAATAAGCGCGAGTGTTGCTACACGATGCTGATGATAGCGTTTTTTTTTAGAAAAGCAATCGAACGATACACATCGCCACGCGTGAGGCATTGCACATTACAGCTTTTATTCAGCCGAGTTTCCTGGCTGTACGAGTCCCTGTAGGTTTCCGCTGACAGGTGTCCTTTGAAACTTCAGTCAGCGTCATGGCCTCTCATTTGGGTCCCTCATTTCACGTGCATCTCGGACCTGAGTGGCAACTTCGCTAGCTGCGGGAAAAACGCCATATTCTGCCTTCATGTAATCTAATGTACGAGTGAACCAGCGCTGGTGTATACGGCCAGTTGGCTCGTTTAGCCGGGGTAACTGGTGGAAACGAGAACCTGAAAACACACCGGCCCTCCGGGACCAGAATCGCCCACCCCCCTGCCCTGAAGCTTTCGCACCTCGGCCAGCAGCTTTTCTGCAGGAAAGGCTGGAGCTGTACAGGTTGTAATGGTAAATGGTAAATGGACTGCATTTATATAGCGCTTTTATCCAAAGCGCTTTACAATTGATGCCTCTCATTCGCCAGAGCAGTTAGGGGTTAGGGGTTAGGTGTCTTGCTCAAGGACACTTCGACACGCCCAGGGCGGGGTTTGAACCGGCAACCCTCCGACTGCCAGACAAAGTTGGTGTCTCTTGGCTCCTCCTCGCCCGGCAGGTCGTTCAGCGCGGACGAAGCCTTCGCCACCATCGCCGAGCGGATGTGCGAGGAGGTGAGGAGTAGCCTGGCCCAGCACGGCTTCTCGCCATTCTCCTGCGACCGCCAGGCCGTCCTGAGGGGTCAGGTGGCCGCCGTCCGGCTCCCGGACAACTCCATACGCAGGCTCATCGGTAACCGCCACCCCGCCACGGTCACCATGGCTACTGGTTTTACCACCGTAAAAATCCAGTGCCCTCTATATCCTCTGCAGATCAGTAAACCCAGTTACGTAGCGATGAAGGTTTCTTTTTAC
This sequence comes from Anguilla rostrata, assembly GCF_018555375.3. NCBI lineage: Eukaryota > Metazoa > Chordata > Actinopteri > Anguilliformes > Anguillidae > Anguilla > Anguilla rostrata. The sequence continues at coordinate 4,574,335 of NC_057948.1, forward strand.
TGCTGGTTAGGTTTAGCTAAAGCTTACAAAATAGCTACAAGCTAAGCTAACGAAAGCTAATGTACCGTTAGCGAGCTGATTAGCCTTTTTTATTTCTCATGCAACATTTATTTTAGTGGATAGTAGTGTTCAGGACCTATCAGGATGGACATCAGTACTGGTGATTTGATTGATATCCAAGGGCACTTTGATGCATTTATGGATCTAGAACAGCTTTAATTAATAGGTATCGGCGGACACAGCTTTCAAAACACAGGGAGCTGGATAGACAATGATACTTAAAGAGAAAAGCTGGTACTTCCAAGCCACCAACTTTTTCATGATGATATTTCACTATGGGCAGGGGAATTCCAGGGAAAAATATATTTTATGTTGTTTACTTCTAAATTGACCTTCCGTGTAAATTCACTCCTGGAAACTGCACAAATGCACCAGCTGTGGAATATCGAGACAAATTTCCACTTTCGGTTGGACAGTGATGTCACCGGTACGTTTAATTGTATTGAAATAAACATTCAAAAACCTATAAACATGCCAACTGCACTAAAGATGAGGGACTACATATGGCAAGCGCGGTTTTCAGAATCCCAGTTTCTCTGTAAGTGACTTTTATTTCCCCTAAATTCCTACCAGGGGTGGCCAGCATTTCAAATACATTGGTTTGAAATACGTGCCTGCATTTCCTATGTAATACGGGTTGCTCGCCTCATTGATTTATATGGGTGCCTCCCTGCAAAAGAACCTACATCTCCACCATTACGATTGCAGTTTGTAGACATTTATTTGGGTATTTGGACATCGTTACATGATTAGATAGGGGGTTGTTTTCCCAGTTTGTTCTCCAGGGGGTGTGTTTTTACTCTGTCTCCCCCCCCCCGTCCCAGACTCGCGCATCCAGACCTACCTGCTGGGGTTCCTGGAGTCCGGCCAGAGGGGGTGCCCCGCAGCCCTTCCCGGGGGCCTGGCCCCCGTCCAGAAAGAGCTGGAGGAGGTGGCCATCAAGTTCAGCCGCCTGGTCAACTACAACAAGCTGGTGTTCGCCCCGCACTACCAGAAGATCCTGCAGGAAGTCCTGAGGGGGGAGGGGGGCTCCTCTCCCGCGCCCGGCCCCACCCTCGCCCTCACCGGAGGGGGCGACTCCTAGACACCGCCCTTCTCGTCTCCACAGGCCGGCCTCCGCGTTAGAAAATCCACCGACATCGCTAGATTATCAGATCCGTTACCGCCCCCTTAATGGAAGCGACAGTCAGAACACATTCGCAAGCGCAGCAGAGCACGCCATTCATTCCAGTTTCGCACCCCGCGTCAGTTCTCAGTGCCTGTGGCTTGAAAACCGGGACAGACATTTTGTTTTTAGCAAACGCACTGCACAAGCATGAGGCTTTTTATGGTGTAGGACCCCGATTCAGGGGATAGCAAGTTAGTATTATTATTTTTTTAAAAACTTTTTAGTGGGGTCACGCCGGCGTCGTTTCCGCCAGGCGGCCACGGCGCGGTGCTCAGGGCCGCTTTCGGTTAGGGAACGTTCCGTTTGACCGCGGGGTAACCCGGCCTCTTCGGCGTCCGCCGTTGGTCGGTTTTCTCTCTGGGGTTGCCAGGTTGCCCGTGTGCGGTGTGGCGTGGCCCGAGGAAGCGGATTCTTCGGACGAGAGCGGCCCTTGTAGTGTCGGGGCCTGGGCCTCGAGGCAGGGAAGGGACCAAACGCATTCACACGCCTGGTACATTCATGAAAACTAGCGAGCGCGAAGAGATGATGTTCTCGAACATAACGGACCGGGCTGTTATGGAAAAACAACTTCAGCGTTAAAGGGAGTTTGGGCCAACCCATTTGTGAGTAACTACATTAGAAGGGGGGGGCAGAAAAAGAAGGTCTTTTGGCCAAGACCGTTCCATTGATTGAGCATGCCAGGAGCTTGTTAGGGTTTACGCAAAACGATTGCGGGCAGATTCGAGCGTATCGATTCATTCGTTCGGTTCGGTTCTCTGACATTTGGTGACGATTCTCGACGATTTGGTGGGATGCCGTCGACGCGGTATGATTCATTACATTACATTCATTACAGGGATTTACAGCGCTTTATCAGAGACTTACATTTACTGCATTACATTGATCCATTTACGCTGATTCTGAAGCAATTAGGTTAGTACTTGCTCAAGGACAAGGCAGTGTCCACCGGATCACCTCGACCATTGTTACAGTCTAGTCCTACCCACTGTGTCACTCCGTTCCAGAAAACAGAATTCCGTTTCCAGTTCGAGTTCATCTGAACCAGTTCCTTGTCGGTCATTTGTGGTAAAATGCATTGACTAGTTTATCAGCATAGCTCAGTTTTCTGCAGGTACAGCACTGGAGTCCCAACTGACACATACAGCGTACAGCAGGGGTGTCAACCTCCAGTCCTGGGCGGCCAGAGTCTGCTGGTGTTTTTACGTGTTTCAGCACGCCTGACTAATCCAGGTATTGGGCAGAGGCGTCGCTAGGGCGGTGCGGGGGGGTGCGGACCGCACCAGGTGACACCGAAATGACAGGCAATAAATTGTTTGTGCAGTGTTTTGTGTAGTGACGTCTTGAAACAGCTAGTTTCTCCAATGCAGTTTACTGCTGGTTGATGGTATTAATGTGACGAGAAGCGCTATGTCGTTTGAATGCATAACATGCAATTCCTTGCACCCACACCCGCCAGCACCCCAGAAGAGTCCACACATCCTTTTTTCAAGGTGTATTCAAGGCCTTAATTGGCAGCTGATTAAAGGGTAACCATAAAAACCCACAGACACTGCAGCCCCTCCAGAAATCGGGGTTAACACCCCTGGTGTAAAATAGTGTGCATTAAGTGTGAGCAACAGAGTATAAAGGCTCTATTTAAAGGGGGAGTAGTGAGCTTCTATAGCTCTATAATATACTGAAATTAGAGTACTGTGTAGAGGTTTGTGTCCTTCGTACAACATTAATATTACCATTTATGAAACATTAATATTACCATTTATGACCCAAGCCATTAGTGTACATGAGCACTCAGTGCTCTAGTTATGTAAGCTTTTGTTTGTTGATTCATGATTGTTTTCATGAATTTGCCAAGATGATGAAATGAATGTATTCTGGAAGACAATCGTGTGGATTACTGGATTAACGGTCAAATGGCTAAATAAAAATAGCCACGTGATGGTCCAGAAGTTGAGAGTATTGTTGAAATTGCCACCAGATGGTATTCTTTGCACACAAGACTTTGAAGACTCGCGGTTTTATTTTTTGCTCACAAGTTCTGCTTGGTTTTGAGAGTTTTGTGTGTTGGGTACTGTATTGAGCTGGCTTTCTGGAGTGTGATTGAGTGGTTGAAAGAGGGAGCACGTGGTTTTTTTTTTTAAGTTTAGGTAACTGGTTATTTTAAGGCTGTACTGTTAAGATGTAGAACATCTTAATATGAAGAATTTAATGTGCTTAGCGGTCCGCTTTTGCCTTTCCTTTTGCAGAACGTTCACAAGTCGTGGGCCAAAGCCACTTAATATTTATTTCTAGAATGTTCATCTACAGTGTAGGTGAAGGTATGTTGTTGGAATGTCACTTGAAGGAAACCAATGGAAGAGCTACGTTCTTGCTTATGTGATAACCTGTGTAGTGTCGAACTAACAGCCACAGACAAATAAAGAGTCCCCCAGCCACTGTTGTTTTTGGGTTTCCTTTCTTTATTGGAAGGAAAAGTTTACTCCATTTGTGAAACAGGATGAGTCGGTTTCACCGTCTATGCCAGAACTACATGAGGAAAAAAAACAAAAAAAAAAAACGACTAATGTGTTCAATCAAGGGTTTCCATTAAAAACTTTGTACAGTATAACTGTCCAGTTTTAAAAATAAAACTGTTAAAAAGCAACAACAACAAAAAAAAACAAAGACTTGGACATGCGAGGAGGCCGAGCCTGAAGCGTAAACAGTGACGTCCGTTAAAAAAAAAACAAAAACGGAAAACGGTCAGGCTGCTGTCCATCCCGCGGGTGGGGGGGGGCAGGGGGGTGGGGGCCGGAGCTCCAGATGGCCCCACTCCAGTTCGAGAAGAGGCCCGGGGGGAGGGGGGGATCAGGAAGTCCATCGAAGAGTCCCTCGGGCGCGGAGGCCCACGTCCTTCGAACGCGCGGCGATAAGGGGGATGGAAAAACGTGTCGACCAATCGGCGGGGGGCAGGGGCGGGGCTCACCGGATCCTCTTCTGCTGGCGGGCCCTGTAGATGTCGTGCACGGGGGGCGCCACCGCCCCCTTTTCCTCCTCCTCGTCCGAGTCGGCGTTGGGCCTCTTCAGCGACTTGCCGATGATGGCGCCGTGATCCAGGGGTCCGTTTCCCTCGCTGGCCAGCTCCGGCTGCCGACCTGTGATCAGCTCCACCGCGAGGTCCACACCTGCACACAGCAGGGGCGGGGTCAGCCAATCGGATACAAATAAAACTACCAAAGTACACAAATACTGAGCTATTCAGATTATTTCCATTTGCTTTTTTCCATTTGATGTTTTTTTCCTCTTGAAATGAAAAGCATGAAAGAAATGAAAGCATCTTCTACCGCCACTCATAGGAAGATGTGGTTGTTCTTTGGAGAATGTTTTTGGTGTATGTTGCGTGGAATTTACATTTCAACCAGTGGGGGTGTTAAGGCTTAGTGGGCTGCCAATCAGAAGTCATCATTTGAGTGAGTGAACTTTCAAAATGATGAAACTAATGCCAAACAGGCTGGTGGGCAAAGGGTGAAGGAACTCACTTTCTGGAAGTGTACACCTTCTGAAAGACTCCAGCAGCTCGTCCACCTGAACAAACGGGCCCTGGAGAGGACGGAAACAGATTTATCAGCCAATCACAGCAGCAGAGCCCGGCTGACAGCGGCAGTCTCCGTTTCTCCCAGCTTTCTGCCATTACAGACAGCATTACAGAGCTCATGGTGTCACAGAGGAGCATTACAGAGCTTATGGTGTCACAGAGGGGCATTACAGAGCTTATGGTGTCACAGAGGGGCATTACAGAGCTTATGGTGTCACAGAGGGGCATTACAGAGCTTATGGTGTCACAGAGGGGCATTACAGAGCTTATGGTGTCACAGAGGGGCATTACAGAGCTTATGGTGTCACAGAGGGGCATTACAGAGCTCATGGTGTCACAGAGGAGCATTACAGAGCTTATGGTGTCACAGAGGGGCATTACAGAGCTTATGGTGTCACAGAGGGGCATTACAGAGCTTACGGTGTCACAGAGGGGCATTACAGAGCTTATGGTGTCACAGAGGGGCATTACAGAGCTTATGGTGTCACAGAGGGGCATTACAGAGCTTATGGTGTCACAGAGGGGCATTACAGAGTGCAGGGTGTCACAGAGGGGCATTACAGACCGTGAAACAGGTTGGCGGGGGCAGCAGCTTCATGAGGATGACGGCAGCGGGGGGCACTGGGAACACCCCTCCTGGAACGGGGTGCAATCCTGGAGCTGGGGGGGGTAAAAAAAAAAAAAGAGTCACGTTAGGGCAGATCTGTCTGGTCGGTCCAAGCTCCCGCTTTCAAAACGGAACCACCCCCGCCCCGTCCAGCTGCGAGCTCGCGGGCCGGTTCCACACTCACGAGCCAGGTGGCGGGGCTGGAAGGGGATCATCTGGTTGGTGTCGGGTTTGGGGTACTCGGGTTTCCGGTCGGCCTCGTCCTTCTGCGTGGGCGCCGAGGGGGTCACCACCGTCTCGGGGATCAGAGCCGCCAGTTTGGCACGGGACACGTCCTGCAGGGGAGGGGGTACACGCGACTGAGTTTCCCCAAACATCTGCTTCAGGCGTGTCAGCCTTATATATTTGTGTATATATATAGTATAGTAATGCAGCCCATATGAAGAATTAAACTCTGTGGAGAGCTTGCTTGGCAACAGCATAGGGCCCCTGATTCTCATGCAAGGTTGGTCTGGTCCAGGTTCAAGAGCCAGAGGGTCAGGGTTGCAAAAAGCCATCAATCATTCTTTATTTCCTACAGCAGGGGTGTCCAATCTTATCCGAAATGGGGCGGTGTGGGTGCAGGTTTTCTGTTTAAGCCCCGCACTACGACCCCCGATTCAACCGATTAACTGATCAGGGTCTTCAGTCAAGATAAGTAGATAAGCAGAATCGAGTGCCTTCATGAAGGGCAAAAACTGCACCCATTTCAGATAAGACTGGGAACCCCCATTCCACATGCGCTCTGCCTGAATTTGGGTCATAAAGTACAGTCGAAGGGGCTCGACATTCACTTGACTAGTCATCCGAGCAGACGGGCCAATCGAGACTGTCCAGCGGCTATACTCCCTTTCCCGATTGGTCAGAGGAACCGATTACACGGTCATGTCCCCTCACACGGTTAACTTGGGTTTCGAGCAGTCCCTACTTTTTAAGGTGGAAACAAAAGCAGCAGACCTTGCCGACTCTCCGGAGTCAGGGCTGCAGCTTAAGCCCTACACCTCAGTCTGTGATTGGCTGAAAAGTCTGAACACATCGTTTCCGCGGACTAAAATGGCTGCCGATTGAAAGGAGTTCAATTCGACCGCAGCCCTCCAGGAACACGGTTTGATACTCATGATTTACAGCAGGGGTAACCAACCCTGTTCCTGGACATCTACCGTCCTTGTAGGTTTTCGCTCCAACCATAACAAAGCACAACCTCATTCAACAGCTAGAGATCTTGTTCAGCTGCTAATTAGTAGAATCGGGTTTGCCAAATTAGGTTTGAGATGAAAGCCTACAGGATGGTAGATCTCCAGGAACAGGGTTGGCTACCGTTGATTTAGAGCAACAAACGTCTGCAGGAGCCTTAATTTCGACGAAAGACTGACATGCAAAACTATACAATTTACTAAAAAGTACTGCTGCGTAGGCAGCAGAATGTTTCAAGCTCTTGCAAATATTCAGCCTATGCACAATGAGACCATTAGTTGTAGAGAAAAAGAAACCACATGGCCCTACCTTGTAGCCCAGAGCTTTGAGCTCACTGGAAGAGCAGGGGTACAGGTCCATGAACTTGTATCTGTCCACCAGCAGGGCCGTCTCCTTGCCCTCGTACTCCTCCCTGAAGGCCGTGAACCGCCGCCGCTCCACCTTCAGGATGCTGGCCAGGTCCCCGATGTTGCTCTCGAAGGCCAGGAACCGGGCCCAGATCTCTCTGCATGGCACACACACACGCACACACAAACACACACAGGCACACGCGCATGCACACACAAACACACACAATTTATTGACAGGACACATCTAGAAAACATCCAGGACATTTTGGAATTGGGAGTGCACTGACGAGGGGAAGGTGCTAAAATATTAGATTAGTTTCAGAATTGTTTTTGAGTTCTCGGCTGGATTTATCATATAAATAAGTCTAAATTGTTAATGTTAACATTCAACGTTCCCCTTACGCAAGAAAAATCCAATATTTTCCTTACCCGGATTTGTCAGGGGACAAGCTTCCCGATGTCAACACTCTCTCGAACAGAACCCTGGTGTTATTGTCCTCTGTCGTGGAGGAGAAAAAAAACAGATGGCACGGAAAAAATAAACAATTTGGTTCACCTCACCGAGATACTTCCCGCATGTTATTTTTCATGACTCCTCGCGTAGTCCAATTAAAAGCGGGTCTGTTCGCGATAACGGCAAGCCTGTTATTTACCACACGCCGTTTCTCCGCGACCCGCGAGTAAGCGAGACTCCTTATCAGATTGTTGGCGGGCTATCTGATAAGGGGCTTTTGAAAAGCTATCCGCTGTCAGTTTAGCAAAGCCAGTCGCCAACATCCGCGAACCTGCCAAGTCAAATACGCGTCCCCATGCGCAAAATTCAGTACGTAATCGCAAAACTCCGAACCATGCAGAAGCTCAAAAACTGATTATTTAAACACAATTTCTCCAACGCGCAACCGATATGATCGCCGTACGACGGATGTCTTTATGACGGCCTGACTGGACGAAGCTTCGCTACACGAGGTTTAGTAACAGAATAAAAATAAAAACCAAAGCACTTACCATTGAGGTGAGAGAGGTAATCGATATACGCAAGGATATACTCCGGTATGTCGCCATATTTCTTCAGTCCGAGTTCAAATATCTTAAAGGCCACCGACTTATCCTGTTAAAAAAATTGATAAACAAACATGAGATGGATTCTTATGTTCAGGGTATTAAGTCAACAGCTGTGTCAAGCTGAAATCTCAGGCAGCCGGCTTCTTTGGAGGAAATAAACTCTCGCCGTTAGTTCTTTTAGGTAATTTTCTTTTTAATACAGCCACTTCACTCTAAATTGAGAACATTTCCCCTTCGAAAGGACCAGTCATTTGTGGCCCTTCTTCAAATGCACCAAGGGTGCTCAACTGTACTGAAGCACTGAAGATTAAATAAAAGTATGATTTCAATGAACACATAGTTTGCTCTGGTTTTTAGGATTTTGCTGACAACAATCCACAGGCTGGGTAATAGTGGCATATAACTTGGACCCAATTTAAAAAGGCAAATTCAACCTTTATTTAAAGGGCAGGTCACGCTTCTCTAACACGTGACCAGTAGTTTAGCCTACAATTACCATTTAATAAGTATGTCTCAGGAGCTTGAACCCCAGTCTTTAAGTAGTTTAAGCTACCGTTATATCAAACTTGACACTGAATAAGGTTTTAAATTCGAAAATGAAACTCAAAGCAAGCAGGTAGATGGACTTACAAGCATTTACAAATCAGTCTTCTAATGCTAAATGAACTGATACGTGCATTTCGTATTCCAAACTAAACAGGGTTTATTATCATAACTGTCCAAGAACTTTAAAGATTATTGATAACCTTAAAAGCTGGTAGTATAATGGTCAGGGAACTGGACCTGCAATTCAAAGACTGCAGGTACAGTTCCCAGCTGGGCTAAGGTGGAAGTGGAGCCGCTTCAGTACAAATTTTGCACATAGACAGAAAGTGAAACAGCCACGCAATTCACTCTCAATAAAGGCATACAGTAAATAACTCAATTTCAAAACTCCAATCAGAAATACAATTTAATTACATTACATGTATTTAGCAGACATTCTTTATCCAGACTGACTTACACAGCTTTTGTAGGTATCCATTTATATACCTTGCTCAAGGGTGAAACAACATCAGTGTCCTACCAGGGAATCGAACCTGCAGTCTTTGGTTCACAGGCCCAGTCCCCTACCCATAACACTGCACTGTAAGCGTTCACAAGCCCAGTCCCCTACCCATTACACTGCACTGTAAGTGTTCGCAGGCCCAGTCCCCTACCCATTACACTGCACTGTAAGCATTCACAGGCCCAGTCCCCTACCCATTACACTGCACTGTAAGTGTTCACAAGCCCAGTCCCCTACCCATTACACTGCACTGTAACCCGAGCCCACTTAACTGCAGCTAATGTGTCGCAGGCCCACTTAGCTGCAGGCTGAGGCTCGCAGGCCACTTACTCGAGGCCACTGTAGAGCTCGCAGGCCCACTGTAAGGTCGCAGGCCCTGTAGGCTCGCAGGCCCACTGGCGTCGCAGGCCCACTGTAAGCGCTCGCAGGCCCACTGTAAGCTCTCGCAGGCCCACTGTACGTTCGCAGGCCCACTGTAGCTCGCAGGCGCACTGTAAGCTCTCGCAGGCCCACTGTAAGGGCTCGCAGGCCCACTGTAAGGGCTCACATGCCCACTGTAAGGGCTCGCAGGCGCACTGTAAGGGCTCGCAGGCCCACTGTAAGGGCTCGCAGGCGCACTGTAAGGGCTCGCAGGCGCACTGTAAACGTTCGCAGGCGCACTGTAAGCGCTCGCAGGCGCACTGTAAGCGTTCGCAGGCCCACTGTAAGGGCTCGCAGGCCCACTGTAAGGGCTCGCAGGCCCACTGTAAGGGCTCGCAGGCCCACTGTAAGGGCTCGCAGGCCCACTGTAAACGTTCGCAGGCCCACTGTAAGGGCTCGCAGGCCCACTGTAAGCTCTCGCAGGCCCACTGTAAACGTTCGCAGGCCCACTAAGGGCTCGCAGGCCCACTGTAAACGTTCGCAGGCCCACTGTAAGCGTTCGCAGGCCCACTGTAAACGTTCCAGGCCCACTGTAAGGGCTCGGCCATGGCTCGCGGCCAGAGCGTCGCCGTAAACTTGCACCCCTGCCAGGCCCACTGTAAACGTTCGCAGGCCGCTGAAGGGCTCGAGGCCGCTAGGCTCAGGCCCACTGTAAACGTTCGCAGGCCCACTGTAAGCGTTCGCAGGCGCACTGTAAACGTTCGCAGGCCCACTGTAAACGTTCGCAGGCCCACTGTAAGGGCTCGCAGGCGGCGGCTGACCTTGCTGCAGTAGTACTCCATCAGGGCGGCCGAGACGTAGACGTGGTGCCGCGTGCGCATGTCCTCGCGGGCCTTCTTGAAGATCGTCCGGCCCGACTTGATCCCCTCCGCCCGCCTCGCGAACTTCATGTACTGGATGTAAACCTACCGTTGGGCAGAAACGGGTGAAGGGGATTATAGAAAGAGAACATCCTCGTGCGCGGGCCTACTCTTAGTCAAAATAATCGGGAGGCGTTTCAAGTCAACCGTGATGTGGTCAGAAAATTATCTGATGATCTAGCGATTGGGTCTGCAGCCCAGGTCCTGGAGAGTCACAGGATCTGTAGAATTCTTGATTAAAGCGGTTGATTACACATTTGACTCGCCTCTTCTGGTGTTTCGGGTCTAAACTCGTTACTAATTTTAAAGTGAAAGCAAAAGCCAGCAGACCCCGTGGCTCTCCTGGACTGATGTTCTAGTTAATGCAAAAAATCCATCAATGATGGAAAACAAAGGAATACTACAAAACATAAATTCAAAGTGGTGTGTGTGGGTTCCTCCGGATAAGAGCGTCTGGTTGGATGCAAAAAAAAATGTACGCGTGACTGTAAAAAAATGCAAAGCCATCCATTTCACCCGAAAACCGTGCGAGACAGAAGGAAACCCCGGGGGTTTGTTCTAAAAATAAATTTCCCTGGTTAGTGCGCAAATCTTCCCGGGGACACTGAACGCGAGGAACGAAGAGGAAACCAACCTGCACGCGTTTAGAACCGGAGTTCAGAAAGAACAGCGGATGAATTTTCACTGGCGGGGAAGAGCGATGCTCTCGAAACAGAAAGCCTTACCAGCGTGGGGTCGATGTCGTCCATCGCCAGGAGCCGATTGTATACGCTGTGCACCTTCTCGTGCTTCATCCGACTCTGGAGGACAAGATTGAGAATTTTACAGTTGGTTTATTTTTATTTGTTTATTTGACATGGACATCGCAGAGTCACTGGGCGGTCCCAGGACTCACAGCAAGCTGAATTTCATCTGCTGCGGCTGAGCAGGTAACCGTAAAAAAACAGAACACGTAAATACGATGGACATCTCAAGCATACAATGTTAAAATGCACATGATCATATCACCATTATGAGTGAAAAGGAAGTGGATAAAAACAGTACTCCATGTAGCCACTTCATAGTTTATTGGGGATCACATTATTGACTTGTTTTCAGCCATGTCAGGTTCATTACTGGGGACTGTAATGGAACACTGCTTTCAATGGATAAGAACTGCGAGCACATAGGATTTCATCAACAGCATTTCTGAATTTGGTCCGTTATGCACTTCATTAGACCCTGTGTCGGAAAAAAGTACATTTTTATTGTGCATACCTCCCGTAACAGAGGGAACAGAACTGAAAAAGGAACTGAACTGGATGCAATCACTCAATGCCCAGGTCAGTTAGAGAAAAGCTTTGGATGACTGTAATCGTGCATCATAAAATAATCCTCCTATAGCCCATGTTTTCAGACTGGCAGAAGGCCAAGAAGCATTTATGGCTTCACTTATCAGACGTATGATAAAAATACAGATGGAGGTTCTCAATACAGTTCAAATGAAAATAAAAAGAACAGACAGGGACAAGGTTCTGTTCCTCCATTCAAACTGAGTGAGCACGAACCCTCCACATGCAGTAGGGCTGTGCTGCCGTTTCTACAGTAGGCCTGTGCTGCTGTGTCTCTACAGTCTGGCTGTGCTGCTGTGTTTCTACAGTAGGGCTGTGCTGCTGTGTTTCTATAGTATGGCTGTGCTGCTGTGTCTGTACAGTAGGGCTGTGCTGCTGTGTTTCTACAGTATGGCTGTGCTGCTGTGTTTCTACAGTATGGCTGTGCTTCTACAGTAGGCCTGTGCTGCTGTGTTTCTACAGTAGGGCTGTGCTGCTGCCGTTTCTACAGTAGGCCTGTGCTGCTGTTTCTCTACAGTATGGCTGTGCTGCTGTGTTTCTACAGTATGGCTGTGCTGCTGTGTTTCTACAGTATGGCTGTGCTGCTGTGTTTCTACAGTAGGCTGTGCTCGCGTATATAAATACAGATGGAGTTTCTCGTTCAATGAAATAAGTAGAAGACAGGACAGGGTTCTGTTCTCCATTCAAACTGAGTGGCGCGAACCCTCACATGACAGTAGGGCTGTGCTGCCCTTTCTACAGTATGGCTGTGCTGCTGTGTCTGTACAGTAGGGCTGTGTGCTGTGTTTCGTACAGTAGGCTGTGCTGCTGTGTCTGTACAGTAGGCTGTGCTGCTGTGTTGTACAGTAGGGCTGTGCTGCCGTTTCTACAGTATGGCTGTGCTGCTGTGTCTGTACAGTAGGGCTGTGCTGCTGTGTCTGTACAGTAGGGCTGTGCTGCTGTGTCTGTACAGTAGGGCTGTGCTGCTGTGTCTCTACAGTATGGCTGTGCTGCTGTGTTTCTACAGTATGGCTGTGCTGCTGTGTTTCTACAGTATGGCTGTGCTGCTGTGTCTGTACAGTAGGGCTGTGCTGCTGTGTCTGTACAGTAGGGCTGTGCTGCCGTTTCTACAGTATGGCTGTGCTGCTGTGTTTCTACAGTATGGCTGTGCTGCTGTGTCTGTACAGTAGGGCTGTGCTGCTGTGTCTGTACAGTAGGGCTGTGCTGCCGTTTCTACAGTATGGCTGTGCTGCTGTGTTTCTACAGTATGGCTGTGCTGCTGTGTTTCTACAGTATGGCTGTGCTGCTGTGTCTGTACAGTATGGCTGTGCTGCTGTGTTTCTACAGTATGGCTGTGTTTCTGTTTTCCTACAGTATGGCTGTGCTGCTGTGTTTCTACAGTAGGGCTGTGCTGCTGTGTTTCTACAGTAGGGCTGTGCTGCTGTGTTTCTACAGTAGGGCTGTGCTGCTGTGTTCCTACAGTATGGCTGTGCTGCTGTGTCTCTACAGTAGGGCTGTGCTGCTGTGTTTCTACAGTAGGGCTGTGCTGCTGTGTTTCTACAGTAGGGCTGTGCTGATGCTGTGTCTTCATCTCTTCAGTCTTTGACCCAGCAAACTACTGATGCTACTGCAGGCACACTCTTCTGCTCTCGTCAACACTTAATCTCTGTCCCCTTGTCGCCAGATCTGCAAGGCCATCCTCTCCCAGCTCAGGGCCCACTGACTCCCTCCACACAACACAAGGACCTCAGGACTGGTCGCAGAGACAGAGTACCCAGCTACCGCTCCCTCCGCTCTGCATTTTCATCCGTTATTTAAAAAGGGGAGCTCGGAGAGTTTCTCCCCCGTCCTCTCGGGCGGCTGCTCACCTCCTCGTAGTCGGCGAAGGAGAAGTAGAGCAGCATGTTCTTCTTCAGGAGGGTGCCGATGGCGCGCTCGTAGATGTTGGCCGCCTCGTCGCTGAACAGCTTGGCGTTGTTCATGTCCTGGAGGAGAGCGGGAGGTACGCACAGTCAGCGCCGTGACACCCCCCCCCAAACCCCTGCTGTGTTATAGTGCTGTGACCCCACCCCCACCCCCCACTCGAACCCCTACTACGTTAGTGCTTTGACCCCCCCACCCGACTCAAACCCCTGTGTGTTATAGTGCTGTAGACCCCCCCCCACTCAAACCCCTGTGTGTTATAGTGCTGTAGACCCCCCCACTCAAACCCCTGTGTGTTATAGTGCTGTAGACCCCCCACTCAAACCCCTGTGTGTTATAGTGCTGTAGACCCCCCCACTCAAACCCCTGTGTGTTATAGTGCTGTAGACACCCCCCACTCAAACCCCTTGTGGTTATAGGTGCTGTAGACCCCCCCCACTCAAACCCCTGTGTGTATAGTGCTGTAGACCCCCCCTCACTCACCCTTTGTGTTATAGTGCTGTAGAGCTCCCCCCACTCAACCCCTCGTGTGTATAGGAGTAGAGCCCCACTCTCTAACCCCTGCTGTGTTATAGTGCTGTGAGACCCTCCCCCTACTCTAACCCTGGCTGCTGTTATAGTGCGTAGACCACCCGCCCCCCCCCCCCAAACCCCTGCTGTGTTATAGTGCTGTAGACCCTCCCCCGGATCAACCCCCTGCCTTGTTATAGTGCTGTGACCCCCCCCCCCACTCAAACCCCTGTGTGTTATGTGCTGTAGACCCCCCCACTCAAACCCCTGTTGTTATAGTGCTGTAGACTCCACCCACTCAAACCCCTGTGTGTTATAGTGCTGTAGACCCCCCCACTCAAACCCCTGTGTGTTATAGTGCTGTAGACCCCCCCCCCCACTCAAACCCCTGTGTGTTATAGTGCTGTAGACCCCCCCCCCCACTCAAACCCCTGCTGTGTTATGTGCTGTAGACCGACCCCCCCCCCCCCCCCCTCAAACCCCTGCTGTGTTACTGATGCAGTGCGGGGGCCTCTCACCCCCTTCTCTGCCAGCAGCTTGCTGGACTGCTCCAGGTACTGCGCCGCCTCGTACCAGACGTCCGGATGGTGCCCCAGCACCAGGAGGCACTGCTCGTACGCAAACATGACTGCAACAGAGCACAGGGAGAGTCCAGCCTTTACCGCGTTTCACCGCCAACCACCGCACCGCGCTCTACCGCTCCACGGCCGGGCGGCCGGCTCCCGCCCCGCTCTCCCGCCGGATACAGTACGGGTCCAAAAGTATTAGGCCACCTGTGCCTTTTTAAATAAAAAACATGGTTAACATGTGCGCGTTGTCCCACCAGACAGATAACAGCCTGGCAGCAATGGCTCTCGACTCTTAACAAACATTTTTAACAGCCCTGAGAAGGAGAAAAGGAGCATCCAGGCATCATTAAAAAGCCACAGGACTGACACTAGGAGGAAGCGAGTGCTCATGGGTACAAAACAAAAGACTGTGTGAATGACCTTTCTGTCCTGCGAAGTCAATGCCCGCAAACACGGAGCAGCGCACGGGTGTCACGCCGGCGCAGGGCGCGGCGGCGTTCGCTAGGAGCCGTGCGGTGCGCACGGGACGGGCTAGCGTCTCGCGCGGTGTTAGCGTTAGCCGCACGCAGGCCGAACCCGTGCGAGCTCTGCTATCGACGAGGGTCCGGCGAGTTCGGGTAAACTCCGCGATGAGGTCGGTGGCGGCGGCGGCGGGTCCTCACCCCTCTTGGTGATGAGCGTCTGGTCCTCCGTCCGCAGCGGGTTGCTCTTCTCCCACTGGATGTACTTCTTCCACATCTCCACCTGCTGGGCCTCCTGGGGGGAGTTCTGGGGGGGCACCGACGGGGCGTTCCTGTCCAGGCCCTTCATCACCGTCTCGTACTCCTGCGGAGCGGCAGCACACCCCGCCCCGTCTAACTCCTCTCATTCTGCGAGCGCTTCAGTTGTAGAACCAGCGGGGGGCGCCACCGGGCATTTGGGCCCCATGAAAACATCTCCCATCGGGCCTCACCACCTCACCCTCAGGCCACCCCAGAAAATCCTATCTTCTAATATTTTTTTGAGGGCAGTCAGGGCCCTTAGAATCTTCCTCCTAACTCCCCTCCTTCCCCCTGCCTGATTTGCCACCACTGAGTAGTGCTGGTTTTTCGAAGACAAATTAAAAGCAAAAACACAGAAAGGTCAGATGCACCGTGGTCCGCAAACTAAAAGCAACGAAGAACACGTGACAAGTACAAAAGACTATATTCACGACATCGACAACAGGCGTACGAACGAGAACCCATTACCCATTCACAAGCAGAGAAAGCGCACTGCAGCCAAAGCACACGCTCGCTAAAAGTTCAGCCTATCAAACACCCATCTGCTAATTAGTCTATTGAAAGCCTCTCCACAATCGATGCTCTTAACTGATGCTTGATTTACACCGGTGGTTAAATAAGAACATGAGGACATACAATGCCCGGTACAGGCCATTCAGCCCATCCAAGCTCACTGTTTACCAAGAAACTACAGAGTATCAAACACTGCGTCAAACCTGAACTAGAACACCCTGAGTTTCTTAGCTAAATGACTCTCAGAAAGCTATTCCACCCACAGACAGGGAAAGGATTCAGAAAAATTTCAGATTAATGGATTTACCTTTTCACCAATTTTCACCTATGCCTTCTTCTACCAATAGACATCCACTGGAAAATGTTTTGTAGTTCACATTAATGAAACCACCATAAAATCCCTTTTTTCCCATTTCAATCCTCTGCCAATCACTCGGCTCTAGTTTCCTTGCATGAAAGGTGCTTTCTTTTTAAGTAAATTTTCATTTTACTAATCTTGCTCTTGTGCTTTCGCAACTCGCTTTTGACGTCTGTGTACCGGCATCAGGAAAATAACGTGTCCACTCGGCTTCTATAACGCCCTTTGAAAGTTTGAAACGAATAAAGTTTGTAACTCAAAGCTACATGGATAACTACATGATTTTTGGTTTGTCATCTGATGAAAGTCAAGACGGTCAAAACATCATGTTTTTAATACTAAAGTGTCAACATATTTTCTGAAGAGGGAGAGTTACACCTTTATTCTACTGGTACAAAACTTTGTTTGAAGGAAATACCTGCTCAAACAGCACAGCCCCTGGATGAAGAGCGCTGTAGCACAGTACCGACTGGGCTGGGAACCCGCAGCCCCCAAAACACCATCGCACAAAGCGCCTTCTCTCGCCCCACCCCTTTACAGTTCCTCAATAGGATATCCCGCTTACCCAATGTAGGAAATGACTGATTGAGATGCAAAAGTTTGGGGAATTGGTGCATACCATTAAAAACTCTAACCAAGTGCATGCTGGGAGTTTGAGGCTGAAAAAGGGGGAGGGACTTGCCTTCGCCACCCTCCGGGCGTTCATGTAGTCTCTGCTGCGGTCCTCGATCATCTTCTTCGCCAGGTGAACGTTGATGCCCTGCCGCAAAAACACAGCCTTCGTCACCATGGCGATTATTTGGGGCAAAAGCGCTCTGAACTATGATGACCGCCATTATCCGCACACTATAGCTCTCTGCTGTCGTGTTCAATTATATGTTTCCTATAGGGAGGCCGGTGATTCATTTATACAGGCTGTTATCCTCTTTACAGCTGGGTAGATGTACATCAGTCACATAGGAATTAACGTTCACTCAGAGATCTCTCTCCTCCCATCTAGGTCACCCTGTTCATCCCACATCCCTCCTCCTTTCCATCAAATGATTTTAATCTTTAAAAAAAAAAAGACTAAATTATTAGACGCCAAATGAAAATGTAAAGAATCAATCAAAGTTGAGTGCCTGCCTAGTAATCAGAGCTGGCTGCCATTACAAACGGGCTATGCGGTCGCTTATAGCCACAGCCACAAATGGGCCACCCAATTCAGGTTTACATTTTATATATTTCTTGAAAGACATTAATTGTGCAGTATTCAGAGGGAGCAAATAGCTTTTTCGATGCTACCGTGTCCCGCTTCGGCCCAGCTAACACATAAAATGGTCACGCCATGTTGCTGCAACGTAGCGGCAATGTTATACCACTGACGAAACTTTCAGGTAACGTTGCAAGAGCGTTTTGTGTGTTAGCTGGGAGCCTTCAGGGGCCCGCTCACCTTCAGAGGCCTGCTCACTTTCGGGGGCCCGCTCACTTTCGGGGACCCACTCACCTTCGGGGGCCCGCTCACTTTTGGGGACCCGCTCACCTTCGGGGGCCCACTCACTTTTGGGGACCCACTCACCTTTAGGGCCCCACTCACCTTCGGGGGCCCACTCACTTTTGGGGACCCACTCACCTTCGGGGGCCCACTCACTTTTGGAGACCCGCTCACCTTTAGGGGCCTGCTCACCTTCGGGGGCCCACTCACTTTTGGGGGCCCAATCACTTTTGGGGGCCCGCTCACTTTTGGGGGCCCACTCACCTCCTCATACTTGCTGTAGTCTCTCCAGAGCTGCTCGATGTTGATCATGGGGTTCACGCAGCCTCTCTGGTAGACCCGGCGGACGGCCGTGATGCGCTGGTTCTCCGCGTACGACCCCACCGCCTCGCTGCGGAGAGAGAGCGGGTCACAAACGGTCAGCCTGGGCCTCCCCAAAAGCCGGGGGGGGGGGGGGGGGGGGGGCGGGTTACCCGACAAGACGTTTCACCCAAAAAATAAAAAATAATAAAAATGCGGGCACACTTACACTCCTTTGAGGAAGTTGATGTAGTCCACCCATATCTGAAAAAGGGCAGAGGAGGTCTGATTTTAGAAAATGTGTCAGCCAAAGGGGGGGGGGGGGGGCCCGGCTAGGGAGGGGGCGAGCGGGATGGTCCCGTACCTGATACGACATGATCTCCATCCCGATTTTGTCCAAGGCGAAATCGTAGGCCTGCGCCATTTTCTCTCTGAAAAGAGCCAAGCGTGCGGTTTTACCGACTGACGTGCCGACGTACGCTTACAAAAAACGCGCCCTCCGCCGGTTTCCCGCCACGCTAACTGGCCGACGGGTTCGACGGTGCGGTCGCAGGGACCGTTCGGTCAGCGGTCGCGGCGGCGCGCGGGGCTTACTTGTAGCTGGGCAGCTTGCCTTTGGTCTCCCGCACGTAGGACAGGTAGCACTTCCACAGGTCGATGTGCAGCACCTTCATCAGGCACCTCTGAAACAGCTGCGGGGGAGAGAGAGAGAGGCGCCAAGGGGTTCAGCCGGGAGCCCGACGGCGTGGGCGAGTCAGGCGCGCGCGGGCCGGGGCGTGTCCTTACCCGGCAGCCTGCGTCCAAAGGGCCCGGCCACGCCCTTTTGTTTGGGTTAACGGCGCGTGACGGAGGCGGTAAATTTAGGCCTGGGGGGGGGTTTGAGGTTTTGTACTGAAATGAACCTGACCCTGGTTTACCCCAGAGAGCCTGGGCCTTCGCTTTACCAGAGGCCTTTCGCTCGGTCCAGTGCAACACAGCCTCTCTCCGCGAATCCGCACGCGCTGGCGGGACTGAGGACGAGCGCCTCCGGCCTCCAGTTTGTCTGAGGCCGCTCGGGGTGGGGTGGGGCAGGGCAAGTGCAAACCCCTCTGACTCACAGGAAGTGGGTGGGCATGCGGGGCAAGGCTCAGAAGTAGGGCTACACAATATATCAAATCAGTTATTTCTTTAGCACAATAAGAATAACTGCCACTGATATTCATTGGGTGCTGATGACAGCCAATCATTGCTGCTCAAGAGTGATTGAAAAACACATAGGAACTGTACGACCTTGCTGGCGATTGGCTACGTTAGTCAGCACCCAATAGATATCAGTGAGGTTTGTTCCAGGAAGCATCTAACACGGCCTCTGGTTGTTTGCTACCACATCAGGCGTGATTAAAGAAGAAAAAGAAATGGCTATATGCCCTCTGGTGGTGATTATTCTCACTATGCTTAAAAATAACAATAGAGGTGGTGAACAACACAAACCATCATCGGGTGTGGCAGTCACAGCTGGGACTTCTCACCATTCGATGGTGAAAAACCGCACGCGAGCCAAGCGAAAGGACATTTGAGTCCAGCGGTCTGTTAAACATCAACAGACACAAACCCAAATTTAGCAGGTTCAAAAATAGGATGCTTTTGTTCCTCTGATTTTCAGCAGTTATGTCTTCATCTGTATCAAGTTGACAGTGCAAAGCTCTCCCCGTTTAAAATGATTGCGCTGGCTGACTGCGTCGTGTCATGCTGTGACACCAGCGATAGGCTGATTGACTGTGATTGACAGGTCTGGAGGGGCCTACTGGCTTTGAGGGAGGTGGGTGCTAACATTAGATTATAAATAGACCTTCAGTGCCTTGTTAGGGATATGGCCCTTTTGTGTTCCTCACGCAGATGTTGCTTCGGATAAGAGCGTCTGTTCAGTAGCAGTAGTGTAATGTGATGGGCGGAGTCAGTCTCGGGGGAAACGTGCGCGTTTGTCTGCAGTTCGGTACGCCAGTGTGGCTGCACTTCACTCACCTTTTCAACTTTGTCATAATTTTTTGCCTTGATCTGTGAACAGATTGCAAATGAGGTGTTAATTCAGTCGGGAAAGGTGTTCAGTTGTATAATCTGAATAATGAGCAATACAGACATGCATGTGCACGCTCGCTCGCTCACACACACACACACACACACGCTCACACACATCCTCTCAGATCAACAAAGTGAAGTTCACACCACGCTAACGTTGGCAACACAGTCAGAGCATAAAAGGAAAGGCACACATACTGTTCTCTTTTGCTCATTTCTTACAAAGTACGTGTAACGCCCAACAAATAACATTCCACTTTTGTTAAATTTTTATTTTATTTTTATTTTACCTTTATTTTACCAGGAAGTCCCATTGAGATCAAAAATCTCTTTTACAAGAGAGACCTGGCCAAGGTAGCAGCCGTACAAAATCACAACATATTAAAATGCAACATATACAGCATGATATACAAAAATCCACAATAATACAGAAGAACAGCTATTCAAACACAGTGGCCTATCAAGAAAAACAAACACATGCCTCAGTCACTACATTCTTTATGGTGCATTTAAATTTGTGTAGATAGGTTAATAAATGGTCTAATGGAACCTTCTGATGGTCCAGCTGGTAGCTAACAGATGACAGAAAGAATAACACACTACTGCTCATGAGGCTGGAAAGGAAGTTCAGGGAGTGAACTTCGATTAAGCAAGAAAGTGAAGTTCACAAACATGTGAAAGCACTTAGTACATTCTCCTCACTGGTGTAGGAGGAACAGGGGTAGTAGAGTCCCCTTATTGGTGTAGGAGGAACAGGGGTAGTAGAGTGTACTAACTGGTGTAGGAGGAACAGGGGTAGTAAAGTCTCCTTGCTGGTGTAGGAGGAACAAGGGTAGTATAGTCTCCTTACTGATGTAGGAGGAACAAGGGTAGTATAGTCTCCTTACTGATGTAGGAGGAACAGGGGTAGTAGAGTCTCCTTGCTGGTGTAGGAGGAACAGGAACAGTAGAGTGTCCTAACTGGTGTAGAAGAAACAGGGGTAGTAGAGTCTCCTTACTGATGTAGGAGGAACAGGGTTAGTAGAGTGTACTAACTGGTGTAGGAGGAACAGGGGTAGTAGACTGTCCTAACTGGTGTAGGAGGAACAGGGGTAGTAGAGTCTTCCTACTGGTGTAGGAGGAACAGGAGTAGTAGAGTCTCCTTGCTGGTGTAGGAGGAACAGGGGTAGTAGACTGTCCTAACTGGTGTAGGAAAAACAGGGGTAGTAGAGTCTCCTTATTGGTGTAGGAGGAACAGGGGTAGTAGACTGTCCTAACTGGTGTAGGAGGAACAGAGGTAGTAGAGTCTTCCTACTGGTGTAGGAGGAACAGGAGTAGTAGAGTCTCCTTGCTGGTGTAGGAGGAACAGGGGTAGTAGACTGTCCTAACTGGTGTAGGAGGAACAGGGGTAGTAGACTGTCCTAACTGGTGTAGGAGGAACAGAGGTAGTAGAGTCTTCCTACTGGTGTAGGAGGAACAGGAGTAGTAGAGTCTCCTTGCTGGTGTAGGAGGAACAGGGGTAGTAGACTGTCCTAACTGGTGTAGGAGGAACAGGGGTAGTAGACTGTCCTAACTGGTGTAGGAGGAACAGGGGTAGTAGACTGTCCTAAATGGTGTAGGAGGAACAGGGGTAGTAGAGTCTCCTTGCTGGTGTAGGAGGAACAGGGGTAGTAGAGTGCCCTAACTGGTGTAGGAGGAACAGGGGTAGTAGAGTCTTCCTACTGGTGTAGGAGGAACAGGGGAAGTAGGGTCTCCTTACTGGTGTAGGAGGAATAGGGGTAGTAGTCTCCTTACTGGTGTAGGAGGAACAGGAGTAGTAGAGTGTATTAACTGGTGTAGGAGGAACAGGGGCAGTACTACTGGTGTATTAGTCAGACCCACCAGCTATAATGTGTAAGTAATTTCCCTCTACGTATTATATGTCAAAGTGCTCTTGCCCAGTGTTAAATAGACAAGACGCAGCTGGCTCTAACATCGCCAGGGACGACAAGGTTTCAACGGCCACCAGCGACCCCTACTGGTCGGTCCCGAGAGTCTCATAGCGTATTCCTCTGACTCACGTCTGCGCGAGTCTGACCTGCGAACCCTGCAGTGACGAGAAGCAGCAGCTGGCACAATGCGCTTCAGAGGAGCAGGTGCTCGTCTGCCCTCTCCCAGATCTACAGCAGAGGCTACGTACAAATTAGATTAGAGAAAAGGATCCTGCCTAGACTAGGTTTTGAACACATGACGAAGCCGCCTAAGTCACAACCCACGTTAAGAGCCCCGTCGCCATTGTTAAGGTCGCCCTCGGGCCATCTTTGATAAAGAGCGGGGCTCTGATGTCACAAAAGGCCCACGGAGCTCCGCCTCCTCTCGCATCTGGCAGGAAGTGAGAGGCGGGTGACGCCATCGTTAGGGAGGCTGGGAGGGTGTGGGAGCAAGAAGAGGCTGGACGCTGACCTTACAGTTTATGGGCAGCAATTCATGTTGCTCCAGAACTCCCACAAAACGAGCATTCTACAGCCAAGTCACCCCAAGGATGGAGAGCAGAAGAGAAACTGCTCTTTCTGGGTGTATCCAACACCGTTCTCAACACTAAGCAATACACAGTGGAGTATACACCCGCTTACAAATTATTATTTTTATTCGTAGTAATAGTAGGTGGGAGTAGTAGAATAATTTTATTATTATTTGTAGCAGTATCATTTCATTGTTATTTAATTTTTTTAAACATTATAAAACAAATTGGTATGAATCAATATAATCATAGTAAAGACAAAAACAGAGAAGATGGAAAAATCCAAATTAAAATAAGTAAAAGAATCAACAAAAGAACGAGCACACAAAATAATTAAGTGCCTGCAAAAGGTTAAAAACTATAAAAATGCACCTAAAAGGCTTTTAAACGAGGGCCTTTCCAATGCTAAGACAACTAAGTAATGTTAAGATTATATATCAAAACGTCCTTGTGTCGTTCAGTTTCCACAAAACTGTCCTAAGATTTTCTATTTAAGAATAGCATATCA
The DNA here is from genome assembly GCF_018555375.3 of Anguilla rostrata. Taxonomy (NCBI): domain Eukaryota; kingdom Metazoa; phylum Chordata; class Actinopteri; order Anguilliformes; family Anguillidae; genus Anguilla; species Anguilla rostrata. The sequence continues at coordinate 4,597,474 of NC_057948.1, forward strand.
CCAGGACTCTATGCCGTGGACCAGGCAGACACATTTCCTAAGCGGGTCAACACACAATCTGTCAGCACTGAATACGCGGTGCCAAGAGGTAGCCTTTGTGCACAGGAGCTCTGCGTCGAGTTACTCTGACGTGTTTAATAGCACGACCTTTAAAACCGTGGCCGAAACACGCAGGCTGAGCTCGCGGACGTCAGAGGATTTTTACTATAAAGCACCGAGCAGTGGCACTTGCGTTACTAGCGTTTTCTGCCAAATAGAGCGAAGTGATTTACACCCGTTTCACATGCAGATTACTGGCGAGAATTAAGAGTGGAGCTCCGTAAGGCCGTGCTGGTGAGAAAAAACAAAGCCGCAAATCTGCCGTGTGCTCCTTCACGCTTGCGGCAAGCTGGATTGTCTAAATGCTAATTAGGCAAACAAAATTACGCAAATGCTAACGCCGTTGTTTTCTGTGGCGTGTACAAATCCAGCTGCTAGTTTGATGAGAGCGACCCAGCTGTGCAGTCTATTACATATGTTAACAATGTGGGCCTGTCTTTATGCTTTACTCAGCTGAAGCAGTGTCGCGCGAGTGGAACAGTCATCTTTCCGCGTTTTTAGAACCAGAGAAAGGTGGCTTCGATACCGCGCACAAGAGTCTACAGTAATTGCTCTTTAATTGCAGCAGTCCCGACAGTATACCGACTTTGATGACAACGGTGACGGAAGAAACGACAGGACAGTCAAAAAGAGGAACACTGGTAGCGTGTGAAAAGAGGACTTTTTATTTACAGATTGAAAGACAGGGGATACATCAAGTCCTACAGACAAGAATGCACATACACAGGGATAATGGAGATACTACTGCTGGATGCTGATGCTGTCAGGTTAGGTAGTGGTTAAAGTCATAAGCCCCAATCAGTAGCAGATGTTGCTGCAACGTGGTTACTTAGCACCAATAACAGGATTTTATGAGCAGGGGCCTGTATCACAAAGCCAGGGTTACAGAGTTAGCTGGATAACTGCGCTGAGTGAAACCCGGGATAGCCTCAGTCCATGCACCAGATTCAGGAGGGTTCTGGGTTTTACTCAGCTAAATTTTCCAGCTTAATCAGTAATCTTTCTTCATGATACAGGTCCCAGGTGTTATGCAAAACATTTTAATGCCATTGCCTTAATTGGGAGGGGGGGGGGGGGAGACAAGTACACAAAATACAACCTTCAAAAATATTAGGAATCATGAATATATCAGTAAAGAATGGACATGTAGGACAGAACAGGTGAAGGCAGGAACAGAATACAGTTTCAGACAAAGTCTCTCACTGCATTGGATGACAGGCTTGAGAAATGTATTAGTTCATGTAACAATGAGAGCGATCCGTCTACTTTGAAATCGAGAACCTCACAGACTGTCCATGATAACCATCACACACACACACACACGCCATTCTACAGCAGTCGAGCTGTATTTAATACACCACCGGCTGCTCTCATTTTTCCATGCAATTATGAGAACCGGCGATGCACCGAAGACTGAAGTAATATTCGCTCCCCTCCCCCTCCCCCTCCCCTCCCCTCCCCAGTCTGGCTGGTATCCAAGAAACCCGACTCAGTGTAGATGACTTCGGGATTTGGCCACTAGCCCGCTTCGTGCTGGGCTCATCTAATGACTCCCTTAATCTGTGTCCACGTCTAAATGACAAGCCGCGGGCAGGAAGTGCTGCAAGACGCTTGGGACGGGTCTCAGTGCCTCATCGGCTCGCTGTAGGCCTCATTCCCGCACAGTCTAAATGAGTGAAGCTCTCTGAAGAAGAAAACCTACAGTCTTCCAGTACAGTGAATCTGCGCGATTAACATTACAATTTGCCACATGCACGTTTTATTACCGTTTTCGACTGGGGGTGAGCAGCAGTCAAACACATTAAAAATACAGTAAAGTACTGAAATCCTGAAATATTGTTGAGTATGCTGTCCAACTGTTCAATTTAGTTGCGTTTTCTGGAATTTATAATTCGTGTTTTTCCATTTTGGAGTTGAGCATGAAGCTCCCTACTATTTTTCCTTACCCAAATATAGTTAAGTGACAGTTGTGTTTATTTAGGAAAGCCGACTACCTTCATTCATTTACATGAAAAAATAATCATGATTGGATCAAGTTACCAATGGCAACCATACATGCACAAACACTGACAATTCCTCTCAGCAATCACAAGCACTTTGATTGTCATCTGAACTTACTTAACTGAACAATGCTGTTTTGTTAGCCGGTTGCTTATTTGCCTTAAACGTATGGTTGTTATTCTCAATGTCCAGGTAAACGGGTGAAACTGCTCACTTCAGCACTTAGTGAAGACTTACGGTGAAGCCACACTATACGCAGCGACGGCCGCCTGTCTGAAAGATGTTAGTCAGCTTAGATCTGAAAGATGTTAGTCAGCTGCCTAGCTAGGCTGTTTAATGTCTAGCCAGTGAGTAACAACAAAAACATTGCCTGACTAATTAGCCAGATACAACTTCGAAGGAATTATCTGATTAGTTAGCTAGGTGGCTGGTAGAAACGAACAACTAGCAACTAATACGTTAGGAAGATTTTTTTTGTTTGTTGTTACTCACTGTAGCTAGACACTAGTTAGCCTAGCTAGGCAGCTTATTAACATTTTTCAGCGCTAGGTTACTGCAAAAAAATTTTATTCAGACTGGACAGTGATAGTAGCTAACGGCGATAACTACATTACAGAGCCACCGACAATTTCAGAGATTTTCTCCACGCTGCGTTCCTCTTATCAATGTCTCTGTAGGAGATTTTATTAAGTTGGGAAACCCGATACGGAAATTAAAAGTTAGGTCCTCCATTGTGGAACGATAGAATGTGGAACTAAAATGAGAAAAAAAAATAGGGACAATTTACTTGATGGATCATTAGATCAAATGAGATTGGTTACCGCGACGCGGCGAGGGGGTCAAAGTTGAATTTTTGCCATCTCCACTGCAGCCTTGCCACCTCTCGCCGCGCCGCCGCACACCGTTACGGTGAAGCCAAACTGTACACGGCCCCGCCTGGCGGTGACACCGCCTACATTAATTATCTCCGCCAGGCAGAGCCTGGAGGGGATCATGTGTTTGGTCCCGTGTGTTTGTGTGTGTGTGTGTTTGTGTCTCTATCTGCAGCTAATCTCGCATACTACTGGACCGATCAGGCTAATATTTGTTGTGCATGCTGACAGCAGGCCAATGACCTGAATTCTCAAATATTTTGCAAATCGATCAATGACAAGTATTTTATTTGAATTAATTTCCATCATTGTTGTCCATTGAAGTAGACTGAGTGCTAACTGCTAACCGGCCGCTAGGGGCCGCAAGTGATCAACAACTGCTTCAGTTTGCAATGCCTGGCGGAGATCTGCACTCTACTGAGTGCACTCTTCTAGTTTTAAATGAGACGTGTGTCGCGGTAACCAATCAGATTTGATCTAAAGATCCATCAAGTAAATCGTCCCCCTTTTCAAATTTTAGTTCTATAGTTCCACAATGGAGGACTCACTCGTAATTGCTGTATCGCATGTATGTTGTGAGAGAAACGTGGACTATGTATTGTATATCATGTATTAGTTGCTAGTTGTTCGTGATCGTTTCTACCAGCCACCTAGCTAGCTAACCAGATAATGTTGTTATCCTTGGTTGTTACTCACTAGCTAGGCAGCTGACTAATATCTTTCAGAGCTAGGTTACTATAAAAATATTTTTTATTCAGACTAGACAATGATAACATGAAACACGACATTAAACCCGGTCAACATTTAACGAACACAACTGTCTGTCAAAAAATAGGTGACACGCCCACTAGAGGCCGATTGTGGGATGCGGGAGCGGCGCTAGGCAGCGGAGCCGCGTGCAGTGTGGCTTCACGCTACATTTGTATGCTGTGCTGTGTACTGCACTGTACTCTACACCGAAACGTACCCCCCTTAATATACATTTATAGACCTAAATAATCTTGGGCTTTTATCTGTAAGAAACCGCTTCATATTTGTACAGCTAGCATATCAACGTTAGCCAATACTCCACAATGGATCTCGGTGTTTTGCCCTTAAGTAACCCCCTCCCCACTGGGGTCAGTTGGTAGACTGTTTGTGGAAGAAGTACAGCTGGGTGCCGTGGTTCAGGGTTCAAGACCGGACTGTCGTTATTCGACTGTAACAGAAGCCGTACAGTGAGGGACAGGCCAGTTGGAGGTAGGGTGGTTTTAAGGAAGTCAGTGTTCCTTCAGTTTCATCTACATTAGTGTTACTACAAGGGTTACTAGTTTTGCTTACATTAGTCAGTGTTCCTTCTGTCGTGCCTAAATTAGTCAATGTTCCTTCAGTTTCACCTACATTAATCATTGTTCTTTCACTTTTGTCTATGTTAGTCATTGTTCAATCAGTTTTTTCATTAGCTAGTTTTCATTTGCTTAGTCGTGTCCTTCATTTTTTACTTACTAGTCAGTGTTCTCAGTTTACCACATTGTCTGCCTCAATTGCATACTCAGCGTTCCTTTAGTTTTGCTTATACTGGAGTCAGTGTTCCTTCAGTTGTCAACATTAGTCAGTATTTCTTCAGTTGTGCCTAAACTACTCTCATACAATGACGGTGCAAAATAAGTATTAATAATGCTGTTTAAGTAAGACAAATCCTGATTGAAGTCACCCTCATATCAATGCTAGTGTTGAACCAAACCAAAGCCAGCAGTTTCTGAATTCTCCATTAACTGTCAACAGTACTGCTAAAAATAAAAAAAGAACACCTTAAACACATTAAATGTTAGGGAAAAAAAATTCAATATAGCTGCAAGCAGCAGTCCCAGCGTCCAAGCAGCATCAGCAACATTGGGCAGAGACTATGATGGTGGACAGCAACCTTTTAAGCAGTCTTAAGTGTTTTCATAAAACTCAAAATGGCAGAAAATCCAACAAGTTGGTCTTACGGTTCTTAGACGTAAATTTGTTCTGTGAGAAGCGACATATATAGATTTCAAGTGTCCACATCAAACGCTGCAGGAATTGAAATATTCTTTAATTGAAAATTCAACTGACTCTTACAGCACTACCAAATGGCTAATCACCACCAAATTTGGCACTGCATTATTGGTTGGTACTCTCGTGCAAAACACCAAGTTACATAATAATCGGCCAGGGGGTTAAAAGAACTGAGAAAAGTAAAGAGTAAATATAATTTTAAATGGTGGCCAGTTCAATATGGCGCCAACCCATAAAGCACATACCTACACCTAATGAGGGCTTTTGTCATTGTAGCAAGTTTGCAATGGAATAGTGATTTTAAGCAAATTTGGGATTATTAAAAAAAAACACTTTGATCTCTATAGCGCCACCATGTGGTTGGATTGGTTTCAAACTTCAGGCTGGATTCTTTATTTAACTGTTAATGCACATATCAAGTTCCATAATTTTTTGTCATATGGTTATGGAATGATTAGCAATTTTTGTGACAAGCCACGCCCGCTGAAAGTTAATTGGACCGCCATTTGGCCATATTTTGAGATAAACACTGGAAAAAAATAAAAACCTGGGTACATTTTAAAATGTATGCAAAGATGGACTAGGCACAATCCCCATTGCTCACGTCACAAATTGGTACCATTTTCTGTTAGAAGCATTTTAAGTGCTTTCCAAAAATTCAAAATGGCAGAAAAGTTCGCAGCGCGGACCCCTAATTAACACAAAGATTGTCTTCAAAAAGCAACGCACGCTTCAGTAAGGAATTTTCAGACTACACAAACGCACATACAAAACCATGGCATGCTGACGTGCACAGCAAGACCTTCTGAATTTGACATTCCTGTATGCGTCTTTGCATAGCCAGAAGAGAGGAGGAGAAGAAAAAAAAAAAAAAAAGTCTGGTACTTTACATTCAAGACGAAACGCAGACAGAAATACTCGTGAAGCATCTTTTTTTCCCTCCCACTCTGACACATAATTAGTCTCAATGGTACTGTGACGCAGGCTCGTCGGTCGCCAGCGTTTCAGTCTCCCGCATTCACGGCGAAGAAAACGCTCAGCCAGCGGTCCCTCGGGGGTTGGCGGGAATACGCTCTCGTCTCTCGCGCGTTCGAGAGGCCCGGCCGCTCGTGAGTTATCTGAACGAATCCAGATCTCTCGTACTAAGATGTGATGTCATGCAGACTGCGGGCCGACGCTCGCAACTCAAGTGTGCAACCGCACTACTGTGGGGGAGGATTCAGGGTGAAGGGGACTTCCGAAACAGACAAAGGCATTTGCTTAGTGTGAGCGGGACGGTGTCGACAGAAACGCTTCGAGCTGCCGCCGTGCAGTGGGACCCGTACGGCAAGAAGAAGAAGAAAAGGCAAGATGCAAGAAATGCAAAGTACAGCATTGGTCAAGAAACACTTTATTGTGTACTCGTGACTCGCCGTGGGCTTCCCTGTAGGTCGGAGGCAGAGTACAATCACAAAAATAAAATAAATGGAAAGGAAGGGGGGGGGGGGGGGCGGGGTGGGAACGAGGCACAGTTCCCAGAGCCAAGGGGGGTTAAGGGGGGGTTAAGAGTACATTAGTCGCGCTTAAGATGTATCCGCGGGTCCCGTACTCCACCTGAACAGGTCTCCATACCCGGTAAGAGAGGAGGGGACGTGAACAATTAAAGCAGGATATGGTGTGCTGCACGTGTATGTGAGTGTATTGGGGGCGAGGGGGGGGGCGTTCATTAAGTGCGCTCCATAGCTGCGAGGTGCGCTCAGTGCATTGGTTTTCACTGCCTAGTTGGCACCGCAACAAAGGGGCCTGCCTGGAACCCCAAAGCGGCCCAAGTACGGCCCATGAAGGCCCCAGGGCTGCGCGCTCCACTGGTGCCCAGGCACCACAGCGAGGACAGTGCGCGAAGCTGGCGTGCGGCGGCTGCTCGCATGTACAAACGGCAGTTTTTTTTCACCACTGTAGCTTGGTATGGACCATTGAAACAGCGACATAAAAAAATTTAGGCTTACTCTTCGAAGGTGCACGAGATTGGTCAAAGCTTGACCATTGTTCTGACAAACCACAAGATGTGCGTAGAAGGTAATCCTTGCACATCTGCAACACGCCAAGAACCGAACTTCAGAGGAATTCACGAAGCAAAAACAACTGCTTTCATCCTGCTCCCAGACTCAATTTCTACATCCACATGCGACAGACTTCAGGTGCACCAAGACAGAATTGTTCTTCAGCAACACGATTACAACGCAAATGTTTATTATGGTTGGGTCTACTGACCAAATATAGAGTCCCAAAACACACAATAGAATTTAGAATAATCTTTCAAAAAGCAGTTGAAATATTTACTGGATGCTCCAAGTACTGCTATATATATTCCAAAAAAATACTCCCTAATCATCAGAACAGAACTGGAGCCACAGGGTGTTGTTACATATTGTACAAGCCAGCGCATGTTCACAAATAGAACAAAAACACCAAACGTTCACAACTGTCACATCTTACTGTGCTGAGCTTGACTAATTTAGAACTGCAACACTTATTTCTCCTAGTCAGTCAACAGCTTATTTCACAAAGATATTTTATCTTCCGAGGAACATCAATTCATTAGCAGTGAGGCCTTGTCATGATTGGCTCATAGCTGAAAATGTACACTACAAGCCCAATCAACTACCGGCTTTACGGTCCAGCTGAAGAAACTGGTTCTCGATGCAAGTGTGTTACCCTGCTGTGTGGAACTGACCTGGCCGGGGCTGGCTACATCACAAGCCCCCACGGAGTGACACGCAAAGCCAAATCTTCACAAAAACTGGACATTCCCTGTCTGGCTGCTCACCAGCGCCTCCTCTGTTCAGTCAGGAGCCTGCGTTCTCTCATACAGACTTGCAGAGTTAAAGAAATGCATGACCGGCTGTACGCATGTCGAGGACGTGCGCACAACCCTGTGCGCCATCAAAATCTGATCTGGGGGAGATTCGGCCGCGGTGAAGCTGCCTTACAATTGACATGGGCCATTCCAAATCAGACTACAATAAATGCAATAAAAATGCTCAAATATAAATAAAAATTGCACAGTATAATCAAGTGTTCTGGAATAAAAGGATCAGTCAACCTACACTAGAATGTCTCTTGGACTCAGTGTCCCACTTTAGCTGAAAACCTTATGTGGAGTGTTTTTACATAACACTACAGGCATTCAGCAGCCTAGCACAACCTTTTTTTTTTAAATGCATTTTTACACAGTGTCCATTTATACAGCTGGATATACACTGAAGCAATGCAGGTTAAGAACCTTGCTCAAGGGTACAAGAGCAACCTTTTGGATACAAAAGTATATTTTGTAATATTGTGCAAAGCTTTTTGTTCAAACAACTTGAGCAAAAAGGTTTTTCTTTCCACATAAACAACACACTGGCATAAAGCCATGTGACATACCTGGGCCAATCAATAGCCGTGTATGCATGGAGCACAGAGTGAAAAGTACAACAACCCAACCAGGACAGACTGGACGCACCAGGCTAATCAGTAAATATTTTTCCCCTAAGGAAATACTTACCAACTTTTTCCAGACAGACTCAATTGGTTTTAAGAAGTAAACTGAACACACATTTTAAATATTCATTATACATAATTTATTCATAACCCACATTACATTTGAGAGTAAAAAGTGAGCTTCAATTTAAATGAACCATGGGAACTAAACTTAAAAAATGAAAAGGAACGCTAGTAAGTTGCTATGGGAAACTTGGCAGAACTCAATTCCTTGCACTTTGCCAATTAGCCTCAGCTTAGGATAGAACTATGTATTTTGGACAAACATTATCCTATTATATCAACTGTAAATAAATGGCAATGTGAACCATATTTCATAAGAATGATATTTTCCCCTATTGTGACCCCAGTCTAATAGTGCTTTCAGTAAAAGTGCAAACAAATTGCGCGTCAATAAAATGCTTTGGCAGAAAAATGTCTAAATAAAAATGAATCACCAGATTGATTTTTTTTTCTTTCAAAAAGCAATTAAATAGTAAATAGTTCTCAATATAGGAAATCAACATTAGCAGATCTTTTTATACAAACAGTACAGCCCCCTGCCAACTAGCCACCTGGCTGCAATTAAAGCACAGTGCAGTGCAATTTATCACATGATAATACGCCCTATTCCTAACTGCACAATACAGGTAATGCTTGTCGGATTGTTTTAAAACGTCCCTTCAGAATTTCACAAATGTAAAGTAATACCACTTGATCATGACAATTACTGGATCATAGCTCAATCTGAGGGGCGGGCTGAATTATATCATTTAACACTGGATAAAGTTTCACTTTAAATGTGTTATCTACAGCTTAGACGAGAATATAAAACAGGAAAAACCGAATTCCAAGTCAAGATGTAAACAATTCAAGTGGAGCACTCCAGCTTTGATCAAACATAACACAGTGGTGGAAGCATGTACATGGATCGGACCGTAAGGTGTTTTTGTATCTACTGGTCAGAGTATAATCGACATGTATACAGTTCCAGTTCAGATTTTAGTGCATTATACCAAATAAGCTATGTTTGTATTGCATCAAAATTACACTAACATGACAACTCCAAACTAATGGACAGACCCCAGGGAAGTGATTTAGTCAATCTCTGGCACTTCTTAACCAACTTTGCAGGCAATACATGATCACTAGCATAGTGTGTTGTACTTTTTATTTTTTTTTCTCTAAAGTTAATAGGCTTATGACAAATGAACCAAATTAGTAGCAAGTTAGCCGGTTGGCACTATAAAATGGCTTAAATTCTGAAAATTATGGAAGCGCCAAAAAAATCAGTTACATCAACTTGTTTGTAAGGAGCTGAAGTGGTACTGTTAACTTGCATTGTCCCTACCAAATAAACTATATGAAATGAAATAAAATTCAGACATTTTGGTGAAAGGAGTAACAAGCTTACAGCTAAAAAAAACAGTTTGGCAGCAATAACGTGGTGCTAGGAACCAACAGATCAAGCTCTAACTGAATAGCTACAAAAAAAATGCAGCAAGCAGTTTGTCTCATTAACCTGGCACTAAAAGCAAAAGTATGCACTTAATGAGCATCCAATGGATCAATCACAACGGTATGAAAATCAAGTCATGTTCCATTAGTTTGTATGGAAAGTCTGTATGTTGACACGACTGTAAGGGCGGTTAAAATTTTCTGAATGCTGAAACTACACTTGTACCATTACAAACAGAGGTTTTAACTTGTGAATACAAAATGACCCATGTAATAAGTTTAATACTATGTGGCTGACGCTTGTATTTTTTTTGTATATTTTTTGTTTTAGTGAAGCGGGACAAGGATTTTGTGGATGTGCGGAGCATAAAGATAAGGACGGGGGAGGGCTTAGGGACGGCAACTACCTACAATTAAATTTAAATACAAGTTGAATGTAACCAAATAAACATACAACTAATACAAAATGTTACACTGCAGCTAGGGATGGGCAGCTTAAAGAAACAAATAATACTTAAAAAAAATAAACAAATAAAAATACACTGTCAAGTAAATTGTTTCATGAATGAGTGTACTAGTTTGCCATGTACAAAGCGTGCTGCAATATCTGTGTCAAACAAGCTTTTAGCAACACTCCACCAGTTGACGGAAACTCTTAAGACATTGTAACGAGCAAAAAAACTTTTGAAAGCATATCTAACCATGATTGTTGTCCACAGGTGGTCGGAGACAATTGGCTTTCCCCGCCAGGGGCGTGGCCAATTTCAGCCAGCCAGGGTGACTCAGGTAACCGCTGAACTGGCTCCTCCCACTCACTGTCCAGGCCTCCTGCAAACTCCCAGCCGCCCTCAGCGAGGCATGCCTCTCCTCCGATCAGCACTACCCCTCCGGTGGAGGCGTGAGGTTGGGACTGCAGAGCAGGGGTGTGAGGCTGGGACCGTTCGGAGCAGGGGCGTGAGGTTGGGACTGTGCGGAGCAGGGGCGTGAGGTTGGGACTGTGCGGAGCAGGGGCGTGAGGTTGGGACTGTGCGGAGCAGGGGGCAGGGGCGTGAGGTTGGGACTGTGCGGAGCAGGGGGCAGGGCGGGGGGTGATGTTGGGACTGTTCGGAGCAGGGGGCAGGGGCGTGAGGTTGGGACTGTGCGGAGCAGGGGGCAGGGGCGTGAGGTTGGGACTGTGCGGAGCAGGGAGCAGGGGCGTGAGGTTGGGACGTGCGGAGCAGGGGGCGGGGGCGGTGAGGTTGGGACTGTGCGGAGCAGGGGTGTGATGTTGGGACTGTGCGGAGCAGGGGTGTGAGGTTGGGACTGTGCGGAGCAGGGGTGTGAGGTTGGGACTGTGCGGAGCAGGGGCGTGATGTTGGGACCGTGCGGAGCAGGGGCGTGAGGTTGGAGCCGTGCGGAGCAGGGGGCAGGGATGTGATGTTGGGACTGTGCGGAGCAGGGGTGTGAGGTTGGGACCGTGCGGAGCAGGGGCGTGAGGTTGGGACTGTGCGGAGCAGGGGTGTGAGGTTGGGACCGTGCGGAGCAGGGGCTGGCTCACAGGGGAGAGCACAGGAGTAACGCACACCTCACCTGCAGGGCTCCACGCACGAGGTACCAGCGGCAAACGAGGTAACCTGGGGTTTACGGTCAGTGACACAAAATTAGGAGGAAAAAAAAAGGGATATGGGACTGCATTTGCTCGCTACTGATAAAATTATTTAGGAAAAGGAAAAAAAAATGGCTGTCTGCTCAGCTTATATCTATAGAAAAAGGGTTTGCAAAGCAAGCGTGTCATTTTCTCTGCATTGTGCTACACACACTGCTAATGTAGCCACATACTTGGGTAGAATCCATTGCAGCACACATGGGGGGGGGGGGGATGGGAGGGGAAAGGAGCATCAAAGCAAACCAAAGAACGCTCGGTTTAAAAATAAACGTTCCAGGCGTGTATGCTGCAAAAGTGTTTGCAGGAAGGGCACTGTAAACAAACGCCCTAACTGATCTATAACTGAGGTGTAGCACCAAAACTGAAGACTGTCTTTCATGAGTAAAAAAATATTTTTTTTAAATAAAAATAAAAAGACCTCAAAGAAATGACACAGGAGGCAATAAATTGACACGACAAGTGAATAAAAGGCTAAACCACTCCAATACCATTAAAATAGTTTTAATGCCGTTGCAGACCAACATGCAACAATGTGCACTTTGACCCCTGTATAATGTAAAAAATGATAAGATGGCCATAACCCCTGGATCATTACCAATTTGCTGCTGGAAAAGAAATGGGTTAAATTTCACTTCTGTGTGTCTCTCTCTCTCTCACACACAGTTTGCTTGAAAACCACATTTATCATTTGCCAAGTAGTGTGAATTTCACATTGCTGATACTGAAAGAATTACACACACACCCATGCACTTGTGTCATTTGCATAAGCAATGAAAGTAAAATACTCATTAACCTCGGCTTCAATGTATAGCTTCCAGAATCTGCCAGAACTTGGGAACTGGGCGACAAGTCGCTCGTAAGTCTTCCTGGCTTTGTCTATAGGTTGGTTCTAGAAAGTAAAAGGTTTTCATGATATGCACGTGATTCGCAAAACCAGAGGCTTTAAATTTTTTTTTTTGGGTTGTTGTCGTTGCCGTTGTTAAGATACCCGACCCATTACCCCAGTTAGAAGAAAATGCAATCCTGCATCACTAAACCTGTGCTTCTCGAATCAGAATGCTCCAAGCGTCAAGGTCATAAGGGTTCTCTTCCAGCTTCTTCTCGGCCTTCTTCACCTTCTCTGGGATGTACTCTGCAGCCTGAAAGATGCAACGAACATGAGAAAATGCACTACATATATATATATACACACAATCACAGCTACTGACCACATGCTATAAAAACTAAAATGCTATCTAATTCCATATTAAAATTACCTTAAAAGCACAAAGAATGAATTAATCATGTCACCCATCTTGATAGTTAGTTATATGGAAGCAACTAAATATGGCTAGGCCTATTTGTACGCTGCCCTTATACTGTAAACACGTGAAAGGGCTAAACTTGTAACCCAGCCATTTTTGTCATCAAGCCAATAGCTGACTACACAGATAGCTAGTGACTAGCAAATGTAAACAAGCAGGTTCGGTTGCGGTGGATCCAGAGTCAGCTAGGAAGCAAATTCCAACTTTGGTGAATAAAAGAAAATCAACGTTGAGAAAACTGACCCGATTCAACTGCATTTATATAACGGGTTGTTACACGTTTTTGTCAGCATGCATGCGGGTTTGTTGATGCTACGACGCCAATTAATAAGCCACTGCCACACGGGAGTATGGCCGGACAAAGGCGGGAGAGAGCCACGCTGCCGGCTTGGGTACCCGGGGGATACACGGACGCGTAAAATGTGGAAGACTGGCCACAATCACAATCAGCCCTACCTGCCTCAGCCAAACTAACGTTACCGGATACAAACGAGATATCCCAGAGCCCAACATCAACGTCCACTTACATTAAAATTGTGCCGATTATATTATGAATTACATTTTTGTACCGATGTAGCAGGTTAACTTGGATAACCAAATACCACGTTACCTTAGGGCCAATAGTTAGGCGCAGTGCAGCGGAAACTAGCGATATATCAATACTTGAGCAAACTCTCCGCGGCCCAGCGCTAGCTTAAGGAATCCTGCCGCTGGTTTTAATAAACTAGCCTAGCAGCTAGCAGCCAAGAAGCCGCCATTTTTCTCACGACCTGGGAGCCGGTAACCAGAAAGCTTCCACGATTACCAAACGGTATCTAAAATTATTGTATTATATAGAAATATTAATATCCAAACGAGTTTAGCAACATCAATCCAGGACGGATAATCCGTTATTAACTTGCGTTAGCTAGCTATCGGTGAATATTATGCTACTAGCAGTGCTAGCCATCATCGTTAGCAAGCCGGGTACTAGTACTAAACAATGTTGTATTCCGCTTTAATCGGTCTTAACGCGGTATTGTTTCACCGTTTAGCTACATTTAACTCTAACAATATATACAACGTAGCTATAGCTAGCGATCAATAAGTGTTAACGTTATATCATTTTACATCGACAGCTAGCTACGAGATGGAGTTTTTATTAAGCATGTGTGTTCAATTAGCCTGCCAGCTAGCTTAGCAGGCTAATATACGGTGAGTCTAAACCTGGCTAGCGACAAGCTAGCTAGTGTTTCCAAAGTACGGCAAGATTTAGCTAACTTCAACGTTAGTCTACTTAAAACGCAGATCTATCTCAGTGTCTCTCATAAACACCACACGCACTCACCTGATCCGGCGTTCCCTCCACAGACATGGCTGATTTTCTTCTACCACTGTACCCAAAACACAAACTGTTTGAGCATGACCGAGGTACCTGCCGTACCCACACTGTGCAGCTCCTCTTAAAATGGCGTCACGGTTGGACTTCGTAAAATATCTTCTGTGGAAGAGGACGCGCCCCTGTGGGCTGGATCTCCGCATGCACAGATCCAGAGATCAGTTAATTACACAAACAAGGCGCCAAACGCACTATCGCGCTTCAGCATATAAGGCTATGCAAAATCTATAAAGTGCCAGTCATTTTAGTAAAATTCTGCACTGAATACAAATAAAGCAGCATAAAGTCGAAACTATGTGAAGTGTTTTAAAACAATTTCTAACATACACGTATAGTAACATATCGTTGAAGTACAGAGTTGTAATTATTCACCATTATATATACCCCCCCCCCCCCCCCCCCCCCCAGTTATGCCCAGGAGTTGTGAATATGTTATGTTTACATCATGTTAATCCTTACTTTGGGAGGTGGCTGAGATTAGTGTATTTCCAACGATCTGGGCCACATTCTAATTGCATGTTCTTAAAAAGCACACACAATCTCCCTGCCCTTTCCTCCACAGCTTGACTCTGAAGACAGTCTTTCACCTGATGACGAAGATTGAATAATAGAAGGAGACCATGTAAGCAGACAGGGGGAAGTTGATTGTCTGTGTTGGCATCATTCCTTTTATGAAAAGCTTTTCACTTTATTCAGTAAACCTAACAGTTAGAAGTGTATAATCCTGTCACAATTCAGCAGGTGGGTGATGTGTCTTGTACCTAACGTTGTCTTGGTGTATTCTCCTTGTGCAGCAAATCTGATGATTCTGATCCTAGAGATCTGAAATCACCATGGTGATTCAGATCACTGTGTCTGAGATCTAAAATCATCATCAGCAGAGGAGGTAAACAATGGCATAATGAACAAACTGATTGTGCGCAAGTGAGTTTATGAGAGCGAAGATTATTCTCATTACTCATTTAGGAGTAGACCCATTTAGGGAACAATGAGTAGGATTGGTGGAATCTGATCTGAGGTATGAGTATGAAATCCTATAGACAGTGTGGTTAAAATGTGTGAGATAGTGGGACCAGAGAGGGTAGGATTGCACATCACTTATCACACTGTTAGTTGGGGGAATGGGAAAGATCAGGCCTGGGTCAAAAACATATTTTTGTTTTGGATTCAAATACTTTTCTGTGCTCTATTGATCTTGCCTGGTGTAATTGAGCCTGCCAATATGACCAGAAGGCGGGGTTTGCAGTTTTTGAGAGTATTTCATTGGTTCCAATACACCAGACAAGATCAGTAAAGCATAGAAAAGTATTTGAATCCAAATCAAATACGTATTTGACTCAGGTCTGGAAACGATATCTAAGTTGTACCAGATCTGTACCAGTCAAATTCACCAATGTTTGAGACTAATATTGAATTGGGCTGTAGTCATCACGTTTCAGTGACTGTGCAATTCATTGCTGAATAGCGCATGTAACATACACAGTGTTTAATATTGGATATTGGCAGTGGACTATTAAATGCTCCTTGTGATGTAGACCAGTGTTTCTCAACCCTGGTCCTGGGGACCCACTGCCCTGCATGTTTTAGATGTCTCCCTGCTCCAACACACCTGATTCAAATGAATGGGTCGTTATCAGGCTTGATGACAACCCATTCATTTGAATCAGGTGTGTTGGGGCTGGGAGACATCTAAAACAGGGATCATCAACTCTAGCCCTCAAATCCAAATCCAGCCCTGGTTTTCTTTTCTTTGCTACTGATTGGCCAGACTGTCTTCACACCTGACTCACAGGCAAAGGGAGGGTGGAAAACCAGC
Source organism: Anguilla rostrata (assembly GCF_018555375.3). NCBI lineage: Eukaryota > Metazoa > Chordata > Actinopteri > Anguilliformes > Anguillidae > Anguilla > Anguilla rostrata. Next base: position 4,613,570 of record NC_057948.1, read on the forward strand.
AGTTCTCGGCCCTCGAGGACCGTGAGTTGCTGATGCCTGATCTAAAACATGTAGGGCAGTGGGTCCCCAGGACCAGGGTTGAGAAACACTGATGTAGACCTCAGCCCACAGGGTATAGTTGTAGAACATGTCATCATGTTTCCTGTCGTGTTGGGCCAAAGGACTTGGATGGGTTTGGCTGTAGAAGAGTGGCATGTACAGAATGAACATGAATACTTTTGACATGGCCCCTATCGCCTCTCTGGCAGTCACCCTAACCCCCCCCCCCCCTCCCCCTTCCAATATTGCCAGCTCACTTTCTATCTCCGTTCCTTTTCGCTGCCAGCATGACCACTAGGAACACCATTCAGGACCCCAACACACAGTGCTTTTCAACACCTCCAGGTGTCAAACCTTCTATGCAAAGACCGATGACTGGAAGATAACAAAACCATTTACTGCATGATTTCACATCAGAGAGGGTTGGAACCTTTCAACCTTTATTCCACTTATGCTTTAACCCTTCAACCCCTGAAGATTGTGTTTCCTGTTTTTTTTAGATAAATATGATTTGGAATACATAATTATTCACTGTTTGCTAACATTTAATATACACATTTGGCTAAATTTCCTAAATTGCTCAGCCTAACTTCCCATGGAAACTTTTGGGACTTTTCCAGGAAGTTACCAGAAAAAAAGCACCCATGAGATGCAGTACTATCTGTCAGACACCCGTAGCACATTGTCTGGTTGATAGGGGATCATTATATAAATTGACTGTCGTTGATTTAAAATGGGAAGAAACACTGATCGGATTAAACCCTCCATACGCTAACAGTAAATATGCAAATATTTGCTAAATTTCATGTGAATCTGGGCACTTCTATGGAGAGGTGGGAGAGGGGAACTTCATGGTAGACTGCTGGGTCACTGAAACACAACTTCAGGATATGGAGCGACACCCCCCGGCTGTAAACCAATCAGCTTGCAGAATGATTAGACATGTGACCAGCAGCAGATTATAAATTTCATATTTATAGTGGGGATAAAAAATGTTTCCCTCTTATTGCTCGTATAAATGTGGACGGGGTGTGACCGCCTGTGCTGCAGAGGCTGTTGGGAAGGCTCTAAATGTCTGGTTGCAGTGTAAAGCTTGCATTTATGAATGGTTTCTCCACCATGACGACTACTAACAGTGAGGAAACAGCAACAGTTTCACCACCTTTAACACAAAATGCTCCATCTCTGACAGAGTAAAAAAAAAAAAAAAGATATATGGGGGGATTGGGGGGGTCTGACCCCCCTATTTAAGACTTGGACCCCCCCAAAAGAGGTAAAAACAACAGGTCAGGGGAGTCGATTCATTTATATATCCTTTTTACCTGTAATCGTAAATATTACAATATATTTCCCATCAGTGGCGTCACTAGGGTTGGTGTCTAGTGACGCCACTGATGTGAAATATATTGTAATATTCACGATTAAAAGTAAGAAGGATATATAAATGTTTCGACCCCCCAACCTTTTGTTTTTACCTCATTTGGGGGGGGGGGCAAGTCTTAATTAGTGGGGTCAGACCCCCCCCAAACCCCCCGTAATTTGAACCCTCAGTGTATCAGTGTGCATATGGGCATTAAATACATCTACAGGAATATTCCTAATTTATTCCATCCTTATTTCCACAATGTAGTCCAGGGACTTCAAAGTAGCCATTTGTTAGATATAATGTGCCAAAGCGTTGCGGCACTCGCTTCAGGCATACGTTCTTCCTACAGAACTAGTTTTTAAAATTTGGTTTGCACGCGATCGTGCGCCAGGAGTGTTGTGACGCAGTACACTTCCTCGACAGCAGAGGGCGCCCAAAAGCTACCGAGAGCGTTTTTGTACTGAAAGAACAGGCTACGGTAAACGAGCCCAGAGACGCTCATCCAAACACGTGCTGGAAAAAAAAAAGTCATTAGCTTGCTGTAACCGTGACACCGCGCAGTGCTTACCTCAAAAGATTGATGACAACAGGTGAAACGGGTGCTGTGTGTCAGTGGGCGTCGCCACACGTTATAAAGGCAATTGCATGTTGGTATGAGGTGTCTGTTGGCATGTCCATCTGGCATAGGCCTGCATCAGGTTATGTCACTTTGGTATATATGGTCGCTTCGGTATATGGTGACATGATAAACTGAGCGAGGGTATCGCGTAGGTCTACATGTCATGTCACATATCAATATTTTCAGTATTTCAGTCTTTGTAGAGATGGAACAGATTTGGCTCTCCTCCAGCACCAGTAGGCCAGGCCAGGTCTATTTTAGAATTTCATTTTGTTCGCAGTAAGCCACCTCACGGTTAGCTTTAATGTTAAAACATCATATCCCTTACCATTATTCGTTTTCTTAGAAGCCACCATCATCTAGATTAGAGCAATTTATACAGCTCATATTTACACATCAATTTACGCATGCATCTGGATAGTTAGGCTACTGAAGGAATGACTCGACTAATCTGGGAATTAGCTAAACCGGCAGCCCAATATGCGCAACATCGGTTCTTTAACCACTATGGTGTAGGCTACTGTTTCGATCTTTAGCATGTGGTGTTCCTATCTAACAATCGGGTAATAGCAAGCTTATAGCAGATATTGACTCTATTACAATTGCAACTTGATATAATAACTTACACATCCCCGACGATCGTTTCAAAGCATTGACCTGCTTTCGTCGTGCCAGCCTCGCTATAAATAAAAAGGGTGACCACGCTTTACCAAAGGTTACTTTGATATTTTAGGAGGTAGGCGACTTTGATATTTTATTTATAGCTCACGGGTTTTTGGAATTTGTACCCATGGCTCTAAAAAGTGTTATTAACGCGGTCATCATAACAAAACGACGTAGGCATGACCTTGTTATCGTCGCGGCAATCTAAACGCAGATAATTCCCCAGTCCCCGCACAGACATGATCGTAAAGCCGGTGTGCAGACTTAGGACTTTGGGGAAGGGAGGCAGAACTGGCCTACACCTGTTGTCTTACCAGCTGAATCCAGGCTTTGTTTATTCCCAGTAGGGGGCTAACAGTTGCCTGATGGATTAGGTTACCCATGTCCCACAGTTGGCTACCCCGGCAAGTGATAGTTTATGACAGGCCAAAGCTGCTTCTTCTGTTAGTCTTGTGCTTCCAGAGTGTCTGCATATGTGTGCGACCATGTCATTTGTAACTGCGTTGGTAAACCTAGAAGATGGCACTCCTCAATGTAGCCTACTTAAATATAGCCTTAGAAAAGCATTTTTAGCTTTCTGGCGCCTGGCAGAGCAGCGCCGGAGAGCCTAATTGCTGCATCTTTTGTGCTGAATAAAAGCAGTTAAAGAAAGACAGGCTAGTTCAGGCAAAAAGAGAGAGAGAGAGGACAGAGTTACAGTTATTTCTTGTGTCTAATCCTAGTACACCAGATGTATTTCCTATGCATTTCAGTGTATTGCAAGGATTGGAAGAGCCTGCATTTGCAATCCAAATTGGTGGAGAACAGAAAAGGAATTATAAAGTAAATAAACGAAAGAAAAAAAAAAACGTCCAGGGCATTGCCAAAGTCTAAACGCAAACTTGTGGTCAGGCTGTAAAAAAAAAGGAAAATAATAGAATGCCCTTTCCAATTCTGAACATAATATAACCAAAGATTTTAGACAGTTCTCCTGTCCATAAGTGATGTAATGCATGTGGCTGACGCCTGACTTACTGTGGCCAGTGTATTTTTTTTGTGGGGGCGAAAGTCCAGGTTTACACTCGCCGGACTTTGAGAAAGGGGCCGCGTTCCACAGAGAGCAGAGGCAAGAACATGAAAGCGGAGGCTTCCATGTTTTATTCCTCTTGTATTTTCAAAGGACAAAAGCGTGCTGAAATGTCACATACAACCTTCAAACAGTCTCTCTGCTCTTCTTCTACTGTTTTCAGAGACTCGCGTAATGGCTTTACGTGACATATCCCCCCTTTTTTTTAGAATTTGGTGTATAGGAAAAAGAACTGAGGACTGATTTCCACCAACACACATCTCTAAAATCCAAATCATTTCACTGATGGCACGGTAATGGTCATTGCCAGCTGTTTCTTGACGTATGATTTTGTATTCCCTGGGGCTGTCATGTGACACATTCATGTTATGTAGCTTGGAGCAAGATCCAGTCTTTTCTGTTCTATTTCTGAAATGTTAATGAAACAAGCTGTATGTGATTAAAATGCCATTTGAGTCATGCATTACTTTATTGCGGTGTGCAAGGTTAATGTTTATTTTTTATTTTACATATTTGCTCTGAATTGTACATATTGGTGTTGTTAATGAAATAGCCAAATCACAAGATTTGCATGTTTGGTAATATAATTTTTTATTAAAATGGTATTTTATAGGATTATATAATATGTAGAAGAATCAGAAAGATTGGAGACAAATTAACCCACTTATTAATTGGGTTAATCTCCTTACCTCCCACCTGGTCTACCTTTGCTGTTGCAAAATCTACATTTTAATCTAAAAATCCTCCCTCAATCGGAATTGGCCCTTAAACCTTTTGAAGAGTAGGTTTTTTGGTGTTTTTACAAAATTCTAAGTCAGTATTCTAGAACTGCATTGCAACATTTTAATTACACATTTGTGATCTTACGCCATAAAGGGTTAAGTCATGCTGAATCTGCTTAACTCATCGGAGTGTGAGATGCAGTTGACTGTCTTCTTAAACCTGATTAGGAAAACAAGCAGTAGCAAGATGGGGCAAGCAGCTGGCTATTTCTCCTTCCAAGAGCATGACATTAGAAAATGTCACCTCCAGCAGGCCATTTGGCTAGCTGTGTTTGACCAGCTGGCCCGGGGCTAATCCTTCGCCAATGTCTTGTGAGGCTCTTGTGAATCAGGGTCCATACACCACTGTGCTGCTCTCCTGAGTACATATTTGAACTGAATTTGAAGTAATTCAACCCTCTTGATCAGTTGTGTACGAAACTCTGCAAGTGATTCCAGAGGAAGCTCTCACATGTCAGTGCTGATTGGAAAGACCTTTTTTTAAAATCTTTCGTGTCACCACAGTTTTGACAAGTTGACTTTTCTGTATGGACACCAGCGTACTGTTGCGCTTTCTGCGACAGTACCTGCCAAAGGTTTGCATGCAAGCAGTGCTGTCCTGTTTCCATGAAGGAACAGAAACAATATTTCAACCAAAAAACCACCTGTGTACAATGTGGACATTTCAAGCCTTTTTAAGGCTCTCCGGTCACTAACTGCCTACACTAACTGGTTACAGCAAGTTTTCATATTTTTCGGCATTACTCATTTTAATAGTTTTCAGCAGATACTCAGAATTTGAAATGAGGACCTTCCACAGCATGTTGTATTTCCGTTTAAGGGCTTCCTGAGAGAAAATGAAATGTTGTTGTATCACTACATTTTATTATAAGTCTTAAAAAGAATACTTTGAAGGAAAATGGAATCGGTAAACATCAAATGATGGGTTGATTTGTACTTCTGAGGCGAGCAATAATATAAACAATGTTTTAACCTCTTAATTTAACAGTTTTTTGAGCCCACATGCAGATTGTGTTGCATGTTTCAGAAAATATAGCTTTGTTGGCTTGCATGTGAAACATTCATAAGAAATATATAGAGACTGTTACTATTTAAAAATACATTTTTACAGAGAAGTATGATTGTGGAATAGAAAATTCATATATTAAACATGGTGCCACCATGTCAGCCCCATGCATTTAATTTACATTCAGCAAGAAGAAATGTTGTTTAGTTCAGATTATGGTGAACACTGAACTAAATGAAATACAAAGGAAGTATTATTATTATTATTATTATTATTATTATTATACAATGTATTATTTGTCACGGCTTTGCAAAAACGAACTTTGTTATTGAATTGAATTGGATAGCATAGCATTTAATAAACCCTGGCAGTTTCATATTGCATACTTAGATGGCTTGCAAAAGTGACTGAAAACATCTCTGGATTGATTAATTTCATATATTAATGTGGGTACTGCTGTTCGTGGACAGTTCGTCATTAAATCGTTTTATAAAATATATTTTTCAATGGGACTTCACATGTAAACAAATATATCTATTGCGCGCAATAACGCGCGCTGAAAAATACCGTATTAAAGGAAAAGTAACAAAGTGAACATTTATAAATACCTCACTAATATTTTTTATTTTATTGTTCGAATAGTATTTCTTTAAAACATTGTGACTTGTGATATAATGTATGTTCCTAATGCTAATATTTGCCCATCCAACGTGCTTAAGTATGAAATTTGGCTATTGTGTGCGCTGTGATTATTCACGCGTATATTACGGTAGACTGGGCAAGTTCTACGATCGATTGGTCTGGTCTCCTGCGTGTCGCACAGTGTTCCACTCTCAGCCCAAAGAGAGACATGTTAGAGACCAGCTTGCACAGAGATCAGCTGGGATACAGGGGCAGTGGGTCCCTCTTCTAAACGGGGAAAATGGGCTTCATAGCCCCCACGTCCAAGAGAAAAGCAATCTTTCCAGAAACGAGAACTCGTTAGCTACGTTGCTGGATTGGTATTGTCCAGTTGAATGGTTGTGTACGTCAGTTGTTTGAAGTTTGAAATGTGGGAGATGGTGGTTTTGTCGAGAGCGAGTTTTCCCCTCCTGTTGTCCAGGACAAGATGGCAGCAGTACATACATACGGAGCATGGTGTGGGCACAATATAACTCCATAACATGTTCACAGAAGCCCTGGATTCTATCACATGTGACTATCTGTGAAGGTAAATAGTTAACATTTCTGTTTTTATTGGCAACTATCTTTCTCTGTTGTAATTTGGTTGTTATCTAGTGATAAGTATGAAAAATGGCTGGCTTCTGCATGCTAATGTCTGCTTTTCAGCAAAGTAGCCACCCTGTTATCAATCTTTATGGAAAGCGTGTTTAGTTCGTTAATAGACAAATCTAGTTTACATAATCGACTTTATTTTCAGCTTGCTGTTATTGGTCTGGGCAGCTTGCTTTCTGTCCTAATCCCCGTCAGCCCAGGAAGCAATATCGATAGCCTAGCAGCTTGTCACCTCGCTCACTATAGCGTTCTTGCTAGATTGATAACTAGCAAGCTAGTTTAACTTTTATTTGTTTACTATTCATCTCGTTTTCTGGTTGTAAGATTTCCTTTAGCCTGTTGCTAGTTAAAGTTTACGTAATAACAGTATAACACTGTCTCTAATCGCTTTGCTGGGAGTAGCTGTCGTTACACCCGTGATATTATTTTCATTCGCTGTGGTTTGCCGTAAACTCTTGGCTGTTCGCTAATTATCACGTAATCATACAGCATTCTCAGATTTCACAAGAATCTGCAATTTTGTGAGCTGGAAAATGCAAATGGATTAACGTTAGGTAATGTTACTTAACTCAGTCCAGGCAGTGGATAAACTATTGTCAGCTCGGTAACTGTTTCCCATTTAATGTTATGAAACATTTAAAAAAAAAAATAAACAGACTTACATAATGTATTTAATTAATACATATTGAGACAACTGAATGAAAATAAACAATTAATCTCATCAAGGGTTCAGATTGATAACTATGAAGATAGGTGCAGGTTCTGGTAAGTTCGCTAGCTGTGGAGCGTTTTATTTGCTAACGATGTTCGTGCACGTTGGTGCAGGGCTTTGGCTGGCTTGCGAGTTAGGTAACAAACCCGTGAGACAACGGAATTATGCTCCATGATGTTAGCCAAATACATCCAAAATCCCGTGTTTTTCTCTAGCACATGGAATTATGTAGATCTTGTGTTGCGTGGCTATTTAAGTTTCGCATTCAGCGCATATGTATTTTGAAGCAGCAAAGCACTTTTTCTCACATTATCTGTGTTGGGTATCGGCCAACATTCAGAAGTGAAACTCTCACTTAAGCAGAGGGAAACAACTACGTGTTTATAGGAGGGGTCTCCAGCCCCGGACTAAAAAGGTCCAGAACAACACTGATGATAATTTGCATTGCAACTGTGGTAATTTGCAACTGACAATTTGCCACTTTTAGACGTGAGAATGCGCGAACATTTTTAAAATGATCTGCTAGTTTCTGAATGTTCGACTCTAAGTGCCTCTGAGCCACAAATACCGACTAGCGTTTCCCTCTTGAGCACAAATTCATAAGTAGCATCTGAGTAATATCGTATTTTGAGTCCGCAGGTGGATTCACATCATATTTGATGAGGCTAAAAACAGTCATGAATGGTGCACGAGACCCAGAGTCATTTTCTGCTCTCTGACGCCAGTCAAACGGCAACACAATCCCTTTCATGGGGGATATTATATATAGGAAATAAAATTAAAAATAAAATGTGGGTTGCAGCTATTTGAGAAGAATGAGTATTTACTTTTTATAGGAAGTAGAATTGAAGTCACGTGATCATGTGGCCGCAATCTTGGAAAGGAACAGAAGGCCAACCCCGCTTTTGTTTGCTCTGCCATTAGTTGAGTCTGGAAAAGTACACGGCCGAAATGGATGCGTGCGTGCGTAATTGTGCCAAATACGGCTGTGCTATTGACCTCCCTGCCACAGGAAGAGGCTGGATGAAATCCCCACCTCGCATTCCTGGACATGCGCCGTAATCTTGTGTTGCAATGCATTTCAGAACTTGGAGGCTTGGCCGTTCTTGTGTGTGCATTCTTTTGAATGCGGTGCATCTTGTTGACTGTAGACTATTTTCTGCCTCTTGCCTCATACCAAGTTCTTTCTTCGCATAAAAAGTTATTTCCTGGTATAAAAACAAATTGATGAAAGAAGTTTGAACTTTGTTTGCAATGCAAGACTCCTGCTACTCTATTCAGAAGAGCATTGTATTATGGTTCATCAGCTTTTATATCCTTTTTGTGTTTAAAAAAATAAAATTTTTAGTCGCTTTACAGTAGCTCCAAATTGTAGCTCGTGTGCGTGTCAGCCAGCATTTGTTCTTTGAACGCCCTCAAAAGAGCAAAGTTTGAGTCACTCTTTCTGTGCAGTGTTGGTCGAGTGTTTATCGGGTCCTTGGCAACGCATATTTTTTTCTCCTCGGAGACGCTGTCCCAGCAACGAGCTGTCTGAAAACAGACGAATACATCTAAGAGAGACCGTTAACAGATGCCTCCAATTAATCACTTAATGTGATTAGCGTGTTTAGCGACATTAACCATCTTTTTTTAAACCTCTACACAGTTTATTATGCAACCGTCTACAGTGCCCTCCATGTGTGTTCCACACTAGATTTTTTTTTCAAAAGTAGTACGTGGGACGACGTACGTCATTGACTGCGATGAGCCATGCCTTTATATTTTGATTGGATATTAGACCGAGTGCTTGTTGTCCGGTAAACATGCGCTGAGGCAGTTTCTAGTCGACGTGGATAAAATCCGCGCTTGCAACAAACTGATAAACATATCGGCCTGAGCTGAAGACAAGGGTTTAACGGACACCAGTTTTTTTCCTAGAAGCAGTTCTGGAGGACGTTAATGCGTGGCTTTCAGCACTTCAGATCAATATTGGTTGCGTGCTTTGACATCGAGCGCTGCCGTACTTAGCATTTGTTTGTCTCCTTCAGAACTTCTGCATGACGTACTGTCTTGTGCGTTAGTTTTTATTTCGAAGTACTGAATGGTGCCTTGTTTATAATGGACGCGGTGTACAGACTGTCACGAAGGTAGTGCTGAATGATGATGAAATACAGATTTGCAGATTCGCAGGCCTGTGAATGGATTGCCTTTACTTCCGTCGCTAGGACTAGTAATTGTCCACGCGCAGCTAGAAGCTAGTAATTCCACTGGCTAAAACCTCGACAGCAGAAACCAATCAGACCCATATGGAGGACCTCCCTGGCTGCGTTCGGCTTTGCCGCCTCGACGGCTTGCAGAGATCCGTACTCCCGTCTTCAGGAAAACCGTGGTGTTGGGTGGGTGGTGTTTTGGCGTCGGTAGGCATGGCGTTGCGGTTTAAACCTGCAGCCTACGGATCCGTTACCCTGCCGTGACTGAGCCTGACGCTCTTCATCGGAGCCAGGACTCCTCCTCCATCCTGCAGCGTTCCACACATAAACTACACCTGCCTCCATGTCTCCTGAAGTAGTTTTTTTTTAAGGCCTCGTAGGCAGTCAAAAAAAAAAAAAAAGTTTCTCATAGAAGAGGTGAGCAGGTTAATGTTTAAGCAGTGCTTGTAACAGGCTATATTACGATGAAATTATTAATGGGTTACCTGGTGACAACGCACCTGTTGGACATGAGCCGAATTTTTTGGCCAGTAAACTGCAGGAAATGACTTTCTACCGAACCATTATGTCCTGTATAGCTGTTTTCTTATATGTGGTTTCTGATGATTAAACAGACTTTTGCTGAAATATGAATAGTGGAGTGTTTCCTGGGGGGGGGAGGGGGGTGGTTCTTAACTGTAAGATGACATAACCAAACATTCTGGTATATTATATTAAACACCGGGGGTTCCCAAACTACTGTGCGGTGTCTTGGCGCCGTTGTGACATTGGCTGGAACCGCCTGGCCCCCTTTCGGGTTTTGGTGCATTTGGCGGCGGCGTCGTCCCACTTGGGCATGTTCCTGACGGAAATTCCGCTGCGTACCGTCGAGGGATGGGGGGGGGACGGGGGGCGGAAAGAGCGCTCGCTTTTGCAGGAATCCGCTCGGTTTCTGGGAAAATCTCGAAAAGCGCGGTCAGCTGCGGTCACGAGGAAACGTGGCTGCCTCATGAAAGGGAAAACTCCGGCGGGTTCCTTCCTCTGGCCTCTCCCTGCGTTCTCCTCCGGGGGAGGGTAATTTTATTTAGCGGTTCCACTGCGTTCGAAAGGCATGGGGGGACGGACGGTTTTTCGGGAGTCCTTTTGTCCCTGACGCCCTGACTCGCCTGCCTAACGGTACAGCGGGACGGACAGAAGCGCGAGGCGCTTCGCCGATCCCGTCGTTAGCTTCCCGCCCGGGGGGGGTGCTGCTCCCGACGCTCTTCGGACGGAGCCAAAAGGGCCGTATCGTCCTCTTGTCCGCTGCTCAGTGGGGTTCCCGCCCTCTGGGCAGAGACGCTGTGCCACTTGACGGGAGCTTTCTGTTTATTTTATTTTTTATTTCCCCGCTTTGATCCTCATTCGGAGAGAGGTCGGCGGTTAGCGTTAGCCCCGCGGCCGTCCGCGACGCCGAGCGCGCTGTGACCCGACGACGCCGCGGGGAGGAAGAGCCTCCTCGCCGCGGTAAGAGCCGGCCCGGCGGGGCGGCTGACCGTCGCGTTTTCCTTCGGGTCCGAGAGCCGAATATTACAGAACTGAGATTGTGAGGTTTAAAAAAAAAAAAAACAACTAAAAAAAAAGTATGGCTTTTTAGGCTTTGTCAGACAGGAAGAACGGGGAGCGAGAGAGATGTGCGTCATAGGTTGCTCGGCGGGACTGCTTACATCACAGCTCGCAATGGGCGTGTGGACGGCGCTCTGCAGGCCGTGCCACGAGAGAGGACACACCCCCCCCCGGATTGTGCGGTTTATGTCTCACAGCCTTGCTGACCCCCCTCCCCCCCCCCCCTTTAAGGCGGACCCTGTAAGAGGGAGAGACGTGCAGCTTTTGATCCCCTGTGTCTGGGGCTCCACTTAGCAGCTACGCTCTGTTGATTCACGGTAACGCTGCCCCCCCCCCCCCCCAAAGAAAGAGACGCCAGTATGCTTCATCTCCGCTCTCCCGCGTAAGTGGTGTCAGGAGGCCGAGGGTTGTTGTTCGGGGCAACAGGGAGGTTTGCTGGAGGTGTCTGAGAGCGCCACTGTCTTTATGCCAGTCAGCCTTGTCACCTGGCGGTAGTTCACGGGGGGAAAGGGGGGCAGTTTCAGGAAGCAGGGGCCCCAAGGCTTAAAGCAGGCCTGCCCAACCCTGTTCCTGGAGATCTACCGTCCTGTAGGTTTTCACTCCAACCCCAACAAAGCACACACCTCATTCAACAGCCAGAGATCTTGTTGAGCTGCTAATTAGTAGAGTCAGGTGTGCCAGATTCGGGTTGAAGTGAAAACCCGCAGGACAGTTAGATCTCCAGGAACAGGGCTGGGCAGGCCTGGCTCTTACGCCTGAACGCTGCTGCATTCCCGGCACGGGGCAGCCCCCCAAAACCAGGCCCTGAAACTCCGCCGAGACCTGACCGGAAGTCCTAAAAACTTACGATCCCTCTCCCTCCTTGGGTTCCGTGTGGCCTGCGGCTGTGGGGAAAGGTCGCTTCCGACCTTCAGCTGGAAAAAGTGCGCGTGGCGTGGAACGACCGTGTCGTTAGAGATTAGCCGGGTGTTACGATTAAAGAGGGAGAATCGCGGATTCCTCCCGGACTCTTTCGTTTTTCCGGCCCCGTGGCAGTTGAAGACTACGCTCTGTCCGGTGCGTCCAGCGTGCCGGCGCCTGGCAGGTAAGCCAGTACCCGAAGCGTAAATATTTAAATGTGAAACGGGCAGCGCCCGCAGGCTAGCGTCTCTGCTTTCGCAGAGCTGTTGTTTCCCCAGCCCTTACCTTGGGTATACTGCTCTGTAGGCCTCCCTGGTTTATGTTTTCTGAACTCGGGGTGCTGGGTGAAGCCTCTAAACGGGACTGGGCCTTATACGGCGGGGTTGGTTGCTAGCTAGTTAGCGCAGGCTACACTGCAGCCCTCTGCTTTGACCCCGCTCCCCGCTCCGTTTCCCAGACGGTTTTTTTTGTTTTCCCAGGGAGCTCCCAGCGAGCTGCTTTCGCTTTGCCCCGGTTTGCGGGTTGAGCCGCAGCAGCGCTCCTCTCGTTAAAAATGCGGCTGTTTTTTTGGCCGGCGTGCTGAACGCGCTCATCGGCGGCTGACTCCGGCTCTGGCTGACTGCGCGCCTTCGCTGGAAGTGGGACGTGTCTCTGGAACTGACTCCGTTTTTAAAAAATTTTTTTAAGATAAGTGGAATTTTTTAAAGCGTCGTAAATTGGGGGATGTTTTTTTTTTTTTTCTTTTCATTTTTCTCCCATTTTTCTCCCCAATTTAGTCGTTTATACCCATTCCTCGTGTGTATCGCAGTCCTGGTCGACGCGCTATCCTCCGTCGGTCTGGGGAGGGTGTGGACTACCACGTGCCTCCTCCGATACACATGGAGTCGCCAGCCGCTTCTTTTCACCTGACAGCGAGGCGCTTCACTGGGAGAGCGTAACGGCACACGCTATCTCCCCAGATCCTGGGGGGTGTTTTCTAGCCCCACCTGGATAGAGAGTCAAATTTGAGACCCCTATTAGATGCCAACTTGTTTCATGTCACGTTTTTTGAATTGAGCTCATAGGCCTACTTATTGTTGCGTACACCTCATAATGATGATATAGGATGACACGAAACTAACTTTGAGGATTAGACCCAGCCTCAGGGCGATGACTGACCTTGGTGAGAGACACGCGGTTGTTCGGGGGATGGGCGATGGTGGATGATGGACGGAGTGTAGCACAGTGGGTACGGAACTGGCCTTGTAACCGAAAGGTCGCAGGTTCAATTCCCGGGTAAGGACACTGCCGTTGTACCCTTGAGCAAGGTACTTAACCGAAATTGCTTCAGTATATATCCAGCTGTATAAATGGATACAATGTAAAAATTCTATGTAAAAGTTGTGTAAGTCGCTCTGGATAAGAGCGTCTGCTAAATGCCTGTAATGTATAATGTAATGTAGCCTCAGGTCATTCTGTCTGCAGTTTTGAATAGCATTTCTTCCAAGGGTAGAAGTATTGCGCTTGCTACTTCAGCTAACTCCACTGCTGGTGAAAACGTCTAGAAACGTCCTTCCCTCACTCACACTACTTCCTGTACACTCCTGGCCTTCCTCAATTTAACCCTTTGAAGAATAGGTCTTTCGGAATGTGTTTTTTAGAATTACAAATCAGTGTTCTGGAACTCCATTGCTTTCAGTTACCAGTAGTGATTGTTGCATCAGCACATTCATTGTTACGTCAGCACTAGAATGTTCTCAACCGAGCATTCCGATCACGTCATTTGTGATGTCACACCTTAGAGGGTTAACAAGCGCGATGAGCCATGTGGTCGCTTGGAAAATCCCAAGGCAGGCCTGCTTCCTTTCAGTTCCATTTTCTGTGCGTTTTCTTTTTTTTTTTAAATGATTTTTTTGAACGCCCGAACTCGCGCGGCGCTCATCGCTCTCAGAAACGGGCGGGGTCGTTCCGACTCGCAGGCCGAGTTTGTTTAACTGCCGCTCCGCGCCACACCTACCCGCCAGTCTGAATGAACCTGCGCCTTGGCGCGCGTTAGCGACGTTTAGCCGGCGACGCCTCCGAAGCGCTCCGAGCCGAGCGGTCGGAAACAGCCGGCGCGGCGCTATCCGCGCGCCTCGGTAACCGACGACCGCGTCCGTCTGGTCTGTCCTCCCATCGGTTGGTTTTGTCGTGCGCGGCCGTCGGCTTTCGAACGCGCCGCCGCGCCGCGCGGTCGCGTGCTAAATTACGCGGCTCCCTGTCGAGGCGGGCGTGCGCGGGCGGCCTTCCTCAAAGCTAGGAAGTTTCTGGAAGTTCCCCGCATCTCTTTTTTTTCTTCTGGGGTCGTGCTCAGGTGCAGGAGGCGCTGATAGCGGAGGGAGAAAGTGGTAGCGCGAGAGGGTAGGCTGCCAACTCAAGGACGCAGCGAGGTGCTGGCGGTAGCTTTTGTGCCGTCTTTGAAGGTGGGCCTTTGAGAAAGGTGTTGATTCATTGCCTGCAATGACGGCTTGCCGCCGCGTACGATGCCATGTTTTGTTAGCTGCTTGCTTTGTGGAGCAAAGTAATGGCAGTCGGGCCAGATGCGTCGCTTTCCACGTCTGACTTGATTTTGTCTCGGTAGACGGCAGATTAAAGTTAAAGATTAAAGATGGCAGAGCCTCGTTTCCTCGAGCAGAAGAACCGGGGTCGCCCGCTACGGTGAGGCGTGCGGGCCGCGGCGGCCGCGGGGGGGCGGCAGTGTAGCACAACGGGTAAGGAGCTGGGCCTGTAAACTAAAGGTCGCAGGTTCGATTCCCGGGTTGGACACTGCCGTTGTGCCCTTGAGCGAGGTACTTAACCTGCATTGCTTCAGTGTATAACCGGCTGTATGAATGGCTGCAGTGTAAATGCTGTGTAGCGTCTGCTGAATGGCTGTAATGCAACGTTAGGTCAGGGTGAGTTGCTGATGAAATCGGCTTCTTGGCTCAAAACGGAAAGGGCCCACCTCCTCGTTCTGGGCCGGAGGGAGAGACGCCCGTCAAATCCCGTACGGAATGATCGAGGGGCTCGTGTGCTGCTGTGATTGGCCAGGAGCTCTACACGGGGCGGGCTAGATTTAGAGGGGTGGGGGGGCGCGCCGCCTTCTCCCGACAGCTTCCCATTCGCGGGAGGACGTTCCGTCTGAGTCGTCGGTCGCCTAGCGACCCCGAAACGCGCTCGCTAGGTCAACCAGCCCTGAAAGTTCAGGCGTTCCTTTTCGAGAAGTTAGTTATTTCCTTCCCCTGGAAGCGCCAGCGAAGCGTGATGCAAGTTTCTCTTGTTTTTTTTTGTTTTTGTTTTTGTTTTTTTTTAAAGCAGAGAATCTATGCGTCGCGTCGACATCGTCGCAGTTTGGAGCCGTTTCGGGGAAAAAAAACAGCTGATTCGTTCAGTCGGTTTATGGTTAGTCTGTGGGGAGGATAGTGTTGCGGAAGTTACGTCGCTGGCTTGTGCAACCCCCGCGCGCATAACATAAAAAACGTGCACAGGCGTGAAAAAAGGATTCCCCCCTCTAGTACAGCATTTTGAGAGGTAGCACTCTGCTTTTTGCGGTTCCTTGAATTCAGATTGGACAGAAATGTTGTGGTTTGGTGCAGAGCGTTTAGTTGCCCTGAAAGCAGAAAGTGGTTTGAGACTAACGAGTAATACTTGTGTACCGACGCCAGTTTGGTTCGTTGCCAGTACCGCGCGTCAAATTCGCGGTCCCGACCTTGTGTTAAATGCTGCTGTGCATTGTGGTCTTTATTGGCGGGAATGAATTGAATTGAGAGTGAATGTTCGGTGCTTTTTGCCTTCGAGGACCACCGAGCGCTTTGAATGAGGCTAGCTCCTCCGTAGGTGGAATTCCGGTGGAACGAGCTAGCTAAGTCGCGTGTGCGTGGATGGATGCTATGGACGTGTCTTGCGGCTCTTGCCGTCAGCGTTCTGACTCTTGTCCTTTCTCCTCCTCCTCCTCCTCCTCCTCCTCCTCCTCCTGCAGGTATGGCCTCACAAGTCCTGGTCTACCCACCACATGTGTATCAAGCCCAGACAAGTGCCTTTTGCAGCGTGAAGAAACTCAAAGTCGAGCCCGGCGGCTGCGCGTACCATGAGAGAGCCTTCCCGCAGGTCTACCACCTGAGCGGTCGAACCCTCGGCGTCGCCGACCCCACGAGCATCGTCGCTTGCGCATTTCGGGCGGAGGACGCGGCGGGCGGCAGACCCCGCGGCGGGCGGGACTTTCCGTCGCAGGCGGCGGCGGCGGCGGACGACCCCGGAGGCGCGCGTCGCAGGCAGCCCGGGACGGTAGGCCAGCCGCAGCCCCGGGAAGGAAGAGGAGGAGGAGGAGGAGGAGGAGGAGGGGTCCCCGAGCGAGGGGGCGAGGGGCGGCAGCGGGAGCGGCAGCCGGGGCCGGCGGGAGGCAGCTGTGGAGCGGCGGGGGCGGCGGCCGGAGGGGAGGACGAGGAAGAGGAGGGGGACGAGGAGGAGGACGGCGAAGGTTTGCGCTCGCCGGGCGGCCCTCGGCCATGCGGGCTGAAGCGTAAGAGCGAGGAGCTGGAGACCCGAGGGAGCGCCGCGCGGATAGCGGAGGACCCGTCCGCGATGCCCACCATGTTGCAGACGAGCGCCGGGAACCCGGCGGCGGGAGCGGGAGCGGGAGCGGGAGCGGCGGCGGCCGGAGGAGGGCCCTCCAAGCAGGGCGGGGCCGGGGCCGGGGGCGGGGCCGGGGGCGGGGACGGGGACTACCAGCTGGTGCAGCACGAGGTGCTGCGCTCGGCGAAGAACGCCTACGAGGTGCTGGACTTCCTGGGCCGGGGCACCTTCGGGCAGGTGGTCAAGTGCTGGAAGCGGGGCACCGGCGAGGTGGTGGCGGTCAAGATCCTGAAGAGCCACCCGTCGTACGCGCGCCAGGGCCAGATCGAGGTGGGCATCCTAGCGCGGCTGAGCGGCGAGAACGCCGACGAGAACAACCTGGTGCGCGCCCTGGAGTGCTTCCAGCACAAGAGCCACACCTGCCTGGTGTTCGAGATGCTGGAGCAGAACCTCTACGACTTCCTCAAGCAGAACAAGTTCAGCCCGCTGCCGCTCCGGGTCATCCGGCCCGTGCTGCAGCAGGTGGCCACCGCGCTCAGGAAGCTCAAGGGCCTGGGCCTCATCCACGCCGACCTCAAGCCCGAGAACATCATGCTGGTGGACCCCGCGCGCCAGCCCTACCGCGTCAAGGTCATCGACTTCGGCTCGGCCAGCCACGTCTCCAAGGCCGTCTGCTCCACCTACCTGCAGTCGCGCTACTACAGGTGAGGCCAGCGTCTTCCGCTTTCGGGAGCCCCCGCCCGGGGGGGGGGGGAAGCGTGTCGGGAACCGTTTGTGACATTACATTACATTACAGGCATTTAGCAGACGCTCTTATCCAGAGCGACTTACACAACTTTTTTACATAGCATAGCATGTATCCATTCATACAGCTGGATATATACTGAAGCAATGCAGGTTAAGTACCTTGCTCAAGGGTACAACGGCAGTGTCCTTACCCGGGAATCGAACCGGCGACCTTTCGGTTACGAGCCCAGTTCCTTACCCGCTGTGCTACACTCCGTCCTGACGGTCGTTACTTTTTTTTACAGCGCTGATCCGTTACCCGCAACGTATTTCTGAATAAGGAAATCCCAAATTTATTTGCTCGCCTGCCTTTTGTGAAAAGTTCACGGCCAAGAGTTTGACGCATTCCCAGGGGCTCGATTTTGCACAAAGGGGGATTAATTATCTTCACCTGAAGTGTTTCTAAAGAGAACAGGCGCTCCAAGGTTAATGTGCGAGTTGGCAGGTCGTCCGCATCTTATTACGAGCTGGTCGCACGCTCTCTTCCGGTTCTGGAGTTCTGTAGGAGATCAGAGTGAGATTAGCGCGTGTCTGTAAATCATTTCGCGAAGTTCAGTTCTCTGGAAGAATCAAGTTTGAGTAGTCGCCTGGCGTTGTCTTTTTTTGTTGTGCTGCTCAGTACTTAAGAGCGGTCAGTTAGGATTTTCTTTTCATAGTAAATGGTAAATGGACTGCATTTATATAGCGCTTTTATCCAAAGCGCTTTACAATTGATGCCTCTCATTCACCAGAGCAGTCAGGGGTTCAGTGTCTTGCTCAGGGACACTTCGACACGCCCAGGGCGGGGGATCGAACCAGCAACCCTCCGACTGCCAGACAACCGCTCTTACCTCCTGAGCTATGTCGCCCCATACGATAGTGAATCATGTTGGTAAAGATAGAACACGATTAACCGTAAGAATAACAATTGAAGAATATTTTTTGAGCACTATAAGCATCTTCATTGTCTTGTGGCGTATTTGCTTTATTTTTGTCTTTTTACCTCCGCCAACCCGAGATGACGGCTTAATGTTTATGTCTCATTTTGTCTGTCCGTCCGTTTGACTGCCTGTTTGCAGGATATCTCCGAACGTTTTGAACGGATTTGCACGATACTTTGTGGAACGCTTAGTCGCGGAGCAAGGAAGAAGTCATTCTCACACATTCATTAGCCGACGTGGGGCGCGGTAATGGGCGCGGCTCGCCACAAATATTCGTGGAAATGATTATTTGGGGGCAAGGAAGAACTGATTTACTTTTTTGCAGTAATTGACCAAAGGGGGGGGGGCGTGGCAGTGGGCGTGGCTTCTCACAAATGGCACTTGACTTCAGAACTGATTCACGTAAACACCGTGAGAACTTGTGTGCCTCTCAGCTGGGGGGGTGGTGGTGGGGGGGGGGGGGGGGTGATAGAGAACTGCTGTCTGGCCTCTGAACAAATACATGCTGATTGGCCAAGTGGAGTTGCAGTAACTGACTAAAATACTTTAGCGGCTGGAATTTTAACAGGCGTATCTCATGCCGGATTTGAGATACAGGACATGGTAGAAATGATTAACTTTTGGTGACTATCCCACGTGCGCAACTCGTGTTTCTTGACAATTAGTGCCGGCTGAGGTATGCGCTCTACTGAGCGCCATCTTGTATTTTTTTTATTTTAATCTCCCCTGATGCTGTAGTGAAGCCTCTCTTGATACGACAGCCAATCAGAGGCAACTTTGAGGATCGCATGGAAGCTGCATGGCCATGCAGAGCCCGTGAGTGGAGCAGAGCGATTGGTTTCAACCTGATTTCAGTCGTTTTCCTCGATTAACAAAACCGCAATTAATTAATTAATTATGTTTTCTTAGTTGAACGCTAATGGTTTACTCAGATCATTGGCACACTTGTCAATCAAGGACAATTTATGAAATCTGGTTGAAACCAATGAGTTTAATACGTTTAAAGGGGATTTTCCACACTGCTTATTTTTTCAGCTCAACTGCCACAGATTAAACTATGCTTTTAGTAGCCCTACACCAGCATTGAAGTTAATACAGGAACCGTAGGCTTGTTGCTGTCTTATTGAAGCCTCCGATTGAAAACCCATAAATGTTGCAGTGATTTTGTGTTCATTTGTTTATTCTTTTCGGAAATAAGTCTTTACAACTGTCTGCATCCATAATGTGAGCATTTATTTTCCAGTGAAGATTTGCAGAAGTATCGCAGCATGATGCAGCTCTCCCTCGAGTTGTGAGGAAAGAGCGAGCGAGCTTTTTGAGCTAACTGTCGTCTGAGAGAAAGCATAGTTCAACAAGCTAACGCCGATTACAATTTGAAACGCATCACAGTTCGGATGAACGCATCGGGGACCAAAAAAAAAAAAAAATTGGCCGACGCGCTTTTTGCGAAAGTTGAAAGAAGTTCGAGGGCGGCTATCGTTCGAACGCGACTTCGTTTTTGGTTTTCGGCATTCGACCCAAGATTTCACCGAGCGACAAGATGCTTTACTCTCGGCGGCGCCGCTCCAGGCGTACGCTGTTTCGAGCCTTTAGGAAAGCGCGAGTGAGACGTCTCGCCTCGTTAGCCAACTATCTTTGCTTGGCGGTTGCGCGATACCCAGAATGCTTGCTGCTTACTGTCACGGCGCTTTTCCGAGGCGGCGTCTGACAGCGTGGGGGTATTCGCTCGGCCCGACGTCCTGTCCCGCGTCAGCGCCGCGTGGGCCTACTTCCTGTGCGAGCGCACCGGGGAAGGTTATTGCAAGTGAGAAATAATCGGCGGAGATGCCGCCGTTTCCTTTCGCTGCCCTAGGAGCCACCTGTCAGCAATTTATGCAGGTCTTCTTTAATTAAGACCTGCTGTCACCCCCCCCCCCCCCTTGGCTTTGGATAAACGTCGGCCATATTGCAGGTCCGCTCCACCTGCCAGTCCATCCCCTTCGTGTGTCACTCTCCTCCGCCTGTTATCTGCTGTTCATTACACAGTGGGAAAAGTACCCTGCGTTAGTCTGACGTCTGTGGCGGCGAGGTTACTGACTCCAGAGATTAAATACAGGGGGAGTTGGGTCCAAATTCCGAGGGTTCGAGCCGTTTGATTGGCCGCTCCGGTGGGCCATTTACGGGACTGTAATATCGAGCCTCTTTATTGGTCTAGATTCTCTCTGAGCTTCAGTGTGGGCACACGGCCGCTTAGGCGACTGGATTACCGGACTGAGCGCAACATGCCGCGCGGGCTCAGGTTGAAAAGGGGCCAGATGGCGGTCTGTGTTGATCACCGACCGGTTCACGGTCCGTATTGAGCAGCGGTTCACAGTCCGTATTGAGCAGTGGTTCACAGTCCGTATTGAGCAGTGGTTCACAGTCTGTATTGAGCAGCGGTTCACAGTCCGTATTGAGCAGCGGTTCACAGTCCGTATTGAGCAGCGGTTCACAGTCTGTATTGAGCAGCGGTTCACAGTCTGTATTGAGCAGTGGTTCACAGTCTGTATTGAGTAGCGGTTCACTCTGTATTGAGCAGTGGTTCACGGTCTGTATTGAGCAGCGGTTCACAGTCTGTATTGAGCAGTGGTTCACGGTCTGTATTGAGCAGTGGTTCACAGTCTGCCTTGAGTAGTGGTTCACAGTCTGTATTGAGCAGTGGTTCACAGTCTGTATTGAGCAGTGGTTCACAGTCTGTATTGATCAGTGTTTCACGGTCTGTATTGAGCAGTGGTTCACGGTCTGTATTGAGCAGTGGTTCAGAGTCTGTATTGAGCAGTGGTTCACAGTCTGTATTGAGCAGTGGTTCACGGTCTGTATTGAGCAGTGGTTCAGAGTCCGTATTGAGCAGTGGTTCACAGTCTGTATTGAGCAGTGGTTCAGAGTCTGTATTGAGCAGTGTTTCACGGTCTGTATTGAGCAGTGTTTCACGGTCCGTATTGAGCAGTGGTTCACAGTCCGTATTGAGCAGCGGTTCACAGTCTGTATTGAGCAGCGGTTCACAGTCTGTATTGAGCAGCGGTTCACGGTCCGTATTGAGCAGTGGTTCACAGTCTGTATTGAGCAGCGTTTCACGGTCTGTATTGAGCAGCGGTTCACAGTCCGAATTGAGCAGTGGTTCACAGTCTGTATTGAGCAGTGGTTCACAATCTGTATTGAGCAGTGGTTCACAGTCTGTATTGAGCAGCGGTTCACAGTCTGTATTGAGCAGTGGTTCACAGTCTGTATTGAGCAGCGTTTCACGGTCTGTATTGAGCAGCGGTTCACAGTCCGAATTGAGCAGTTGTTCACGGTCTCTTAGCACATACAGAACACAGGGAGCGTGCTGACTGGATCACAGGGCTTTGTTGAACCCGGGCTGCAGTGAATTGGCAGTGAATACTAAAATAACCAGACAGGCATCGGACGATTCTGGAACCATCCGGAACATGCCCAACACTGAACCGTCCTCTTTGTGTCTGTTGTCTCTGTACAGTAGGTTTGTCGATGTCTGGTTTATATTGAATATCATGAGATTTGAATATTTGGCTGACGTGGCTTTACTATGCCAATATTTTAACATTGCAGCGAGCGTGACACCACTTGCTTGCTGTAGGGAAGCAGTGATCAGGAGCTAGCCAGGTGGCTACATAATTAGCCATATATATATATATATATATATATATTCACACAATAAAGCTGTAAAAATTAGCATATTAATCAGAGCGCTTATACTCACGGAGCAATGCAGTCTTTTAAAATGCTTTTGATAATTTGAAGCATTTAAAATAATTGAATCATAAAGATTCGGTTGTTGGCTAACTGTAGAGATCTGTGACTTTGGTTTTTACGGTAGACACAGAAGGCAAGGTGACAGGAAAAAAAAACAATATATTTATATGTGTATATATATATTTGCTGTTTGCATTATAAGCGTCCCACATTATGGGAGCTTATTTCCCTGTTAAGGAGGACTGATGGGTGAGCTCAGAGCTGTCATCTCCGAGCTAGGCGTGCGCTTCGATTTTTTGATGTCACGCAACCCCACCTTAACAGTCAGGTTCTTGCTCCAACCGCAGTTGCAGTCCCAGAATTTGAACAGGCTGCAAATCTTTCTTAGATTAGGTGCCTTTCGTGTCTAGCGGGATCCTTTAGCCTCTTAAACCGCATTTGTGTCAGAAATTGGGAAGCGTTCCAGGAAGAATAACGGTCTGATGTCCGTGTGCTTAAAAAGAGGAAGCGATCGTTTTTTTAACGTGTTCATTCGATTGCCAGCCTGTTGAAACTCTGGTTGGAGCAAAAACCAGCACGTGCAGCCGGGGTTCCCCAGACCGAGGCTGGGACCACTGCTGTGACCAGTGGTGTCAAACTCGTTGCCATGGAGGGCCGTGTGTATGCAGGTTTTCATTCCAACCAATTAATGCTGCCTTAATTGAGTCCAATTACTCATTCAGCCATATGCGTTTAACTGCATTGAAGCACAGAATATAAGAAAATTTTTATTTAGACAATGCGGGTCACCATAGACGTCGGGTCACCATTGTGCACAAACCTGCATCCCTAATTCAGCAAATAATTTAACTAATTATATAATCAAGATCTGAGGCTGGAATGAAAACCTGCATACACACGGCCCTCCATGGCAACGAGTTTGACACCACTGCTCTAGACCATTCGGCTTTATTTATTTATGACATTTTTTAATTTCTTTTTTTTGTACCTCTTTCATTGTGAAAGGATGAAGGATACAGTGCGCTGTCAGGCACGCACAGCCTTTACAGGGCCGATTTGCGTGCTCCTAAAGCGCGGGGTCATTTAGCGGGTTCCTGTCCGCCAACGTGTGCCGCGTTTAAAGCTTCTCGCATCGCTCAGGGGGCCCGCGGCGGGAAGGGGCTCGGTTCTTCCCCTCGCGGCGTTCCGATTCGCCGCGGTAGACAGTCGGGGAGGTCGAGCGACCTCGGTCCGTACCCGTGGGAACGCGACCCCGCCCACCCCCCGCACCCCCGCCCCCGCGCGGTTCGAGTCGGCGCGCGGTTCATCCGCAGCGGTGAATACTTCGTGACCCCACCCCCCCCCCCTTATCGCATGTGAAAAGCTGCAGCCGTTTCTCCGCCCTGATTTGACTACATTTCCCTACCGCGTGAGGCAGGTGCGCTGGGGCTGGCCCCCCGCTGGAAACCTGGCCCCTGTAACGGCCAGGTAGGCGTGGCCGCTTAATCCCAACAAGAAGCCTGCCCCCTGCTCTGAAGGACTCGACCAAAGATTAGGTCCCGGCTCGTTTCTGCCGCACGTAGACTCACATAGACACGTTACATTACATTTACCTGGATAAAGAAGGTAAAATAAATTGGATCCTTCGACCGGAGAAGTCGAAGGATACAAGTTGAACATCTTTGGTGTTATTATGAACGTCTTTGCAGAGTCCGCGTGACTTGTGCGAATAAAAGTTATGTGTTACAGAGAGCAATTTGGACACAAGGGAGGGGAACGAGTGAGCATTGGGTTCGTAAGCGGCTTTAATCGGGGGCTTGGGGTCACCGTGCTACGCCGAATGGGGGAGAGGGGGACGCCCGCTCGCCTGCTTAAAATGGTCGGACGAGATCAGGACCGCACACCTCGCCTCACACGGGTGCAGCGGACGTAGTTTGACTCTTAAGTGGGACGCTCGATTCCGAAAAGACGTCAAGGCTCTCGGCGGTCTCGCGTCCCATCGTACCGTGGGAAGTCAACCGGCGAAGTTGGCGTCAATGGAGGGGGGTTGGGGGGGGGGGTGTGGGTCGATTTGAATACATGCGCCGCACCTGCGTATCTGACAGGGGCGGTAGAATTTGCATCGCGTTTGGTTAGACGACCGGTTTTTTGCGCGGTCCCAGAGCAGAACGCTACACGGGGGGGGGGGGGGGGGTGGTGGAAGTGTTACTTGCACGTCTCGGAAAGGCTCGTCGGGGGGGGGGGCAGCACCCAGACACCAGAGGGCCGCTTAAAATAGCCAATGGGAGGCGGCCAGGGCCCTGGTGACTGCTATAGATGGCGAGGTGGTCGGGTGGGCGGGAGAGGAGGGGGGGCTCTCTCTCTCTCTCTGTCACTGCTCATCTCTCTCTCTCTCTCTCTCTCTCTCTCTCTCTCTCTCTCTCTCTCTGTCACTGCTCATCTCTCTCTCTCTCTCTCTCTCTCTCTCTCCTCTCCAGTCACTGCTCATCTCTCTCTCTCTCTCTGTGTCACTGCTCATCTCTCTCTCTCTCTCTCTCTCAGTCACTGCTCATCTCTCTCTCTCTCTCTGTGTCACTGCTCATCTCTCTCTCTCTCTCTGTGTCACTGCTCATCTCTCTCTCTTTCTCAGTCACTGCTCACCTCTCTCTCTCTCTCTCTCTCTCTCTCTCTCTGTCACTGCTCATCTCTCTCTCTCTCTCTCTCTCTCAAGGCCAGTGTATTCTTGTGTCAGCCCCTTTTCACATTTGCCCGTCCGGGGGGTGGGGGTGGGGGGCGGGGGGGTGGTTGGGGTCAAGAGCGTGCTGTGAAAATAAAGAACACTTCATTTTTTTCTTTGTTGCATTCACAAGTGCGCAGCCACCCTCCCTCTCTACAGTGTCTCTTTTACACTTCCCCCCCCCCCCCCAAGACTCGGTTCACACTTCTGTTCACCCCCGTCTGACAGTGTGCAGCGGCCTCGTTCCCTCGTTTGGGAAGCGGGGGGGGCGGGGTTTAATTAGTTTGGCGCTTTTGGCTTGCTCTGTCGCGCGCCCCGGTCGAGGCTGACCTCGCCCCCCGTCCCAGAGACTTTTTTTAAAATTTATTTTTTAGGTTTTTTAAAAATTTCTTTTTCTTTTTTTTCATTCCTCTCAGCCTTGTTACCGGACCCTAAACAGATTAACATGGGAACGGCAGCACGGGGCCGGGAAAAGGCGGTTAGTTATTCCACGGTCCCCCTCCCAAACCCAACCCCCCCCCCCACCCCCCCCAGACGTCTGTCAACGGTGCGGTTTCTGATGCTTCACGAGCTTTCTGATGCTCCCCGCCCTGGGCATGTTGAAGTGTCCTTGAGCAAGACACCTAACCCCTAACCCCTAACTGCTCTGGCGAATGAGAGGCATCAATTGTAAAGCGCTTTGGATAAAAGTGCTATATAAATGCAGTCCATTTACCATTTTGCATTGAAACCGTGAGGCCGGTTTCCTTGCCTTCTTCGTGAACTCCAGTACCTGCCTTTAGGCTGGTTTTTGCCTGTGGCGCTGGCAGCACTTTGGAAGGGTGTTTGAATAAAAAACCCTCCCTTTTGAAACGCAGCACGGCGCAGCAGAACTCGCAAAAAAGGGGCTGTGGCCCCCCACGGGGCAAGCCCTGCGTCGTTTCGGGGCGACGAGCTCGATCGTAGGCCGGGCCGCGATCGACAGCCTCGTCCGCGCGGACGCCGAACGTTCCCCGGTTTACGAGGAGGGCAGGCCGACGGCGGACGACACATCGCTTCATCGCGCTTTTTTATTTTATTTATTTATTTTTTTTGTGAGCGGCCGCAGATTAGATTAACGAGTTGGACGTCCTGCTTTGAAATCTCGGCGAATAATTCAGTTTCCCCCTTTTTTGTGAAAGTGTCACTCCCTCCTCCCTCGCGCAGGTTTAAACGGACGGGACGGGGAGTTCCCTCCGCAGCCCCGTTTTACGCGATCGACGACCCCGCCCGCTCTCGGCTCACGGTTCTGATGAATAAGGTTTAACGGCGAAATAACATGTAAAGTTCCGGTCGCTGGGCTCATTGCTCCCCCGTTGAGTTTTTTGAGCATTTGAGCCTTCGTAAGGTAAGACCGATTGTCTGGCAGTCGGAGGGTTGCCGGTTCAAACCCCGCCCTGGGCATGTCGAAGTGTCCTTGAGCAAGACACCTAACTCCTAACCCCTAACTGCTCTGGCGAATGAGAGGCATCCATTGTAAAGCGCTTTGGATAAAAGCGCTATATAAATGCAGTCCATTTACCATTTACCATTCGTAATACTTTCAGAGGGCAGTAATCGTTCCCAACGGCTTTGGCAAGCGCATCGCGTCTTAACGGAACGCCGAAAGCGAACGTCCTTCCTCTGCTGTGTCGGTAGCCCCTTCGCCCTCGGCCGAACGCGATTGCGTTTCGGAGCGTCGGCGCCCGTCCGGGCAGAGAGAGGTTCGTCGTCCGCGTTTCGCCCCGGCGCAGAACGCTCCGCCGTTTTACTAGCCCTCGCAGATCAGCGGCGGATTGAAACGGGAAAAGCCGCCCCGTCCCGTTTCTGGCGAAGGGAGGCGGGACACCGCAGAGGTCCGCGCCTCTTCCCCGGTTTTCTTTCCCCCCGGAACTTTACGGGAACGGGTTCAGTCGTTCGGCGGCTGGGCGCGGCCTGGGGGGTGTTGCCGCTGATCAGCCGCTGTGGAGTAGAGGACCAGCTGATCCTAGATCAGCGGCTGTGGAGTAGAGGACCAGCTGATCCTAGATCAGCCGCTGTGGAGGAGAGGACCAGCTGATCCTCGATCAGCCGCTGTGGAGGAGAGGACCAGCTGATCCTAGATCAGCCGCTGTGGAGGAGAGGACCAGCTGATCCTAGATCAGCCGCTGTGGAGGAGAGGACCAGCTGATCCTAGATCAGCTGCTGTGGAGGAGGGGACCAGCTGATCCTAGATCAGCTGCTGTGGAGGAGGGGACCAGCTGATCCTAGATCAGCCGCTGTGGAGGAGGGGTATGGTTGATCACAGATCAGCCGCTGTGGAGGAGGGGACCAGCTGATCCTAGATCAGCCGCTGTGGAGGAGGGGTATGGCTGATCACAGATCAGCCGCTGTAGAGGAGGGGACCAGCTGATCCTAGATCAGCCGCTGTGGAGGAGGGGTATGGCTGATCCTAGATCAGCCGCTGTGGAGGAGGGGACCAGCTGATCCTAGATCAGCCGCTGTGGAGGAGGGGACCAGCTGATCCCAGATCAGTCACCTCCTCTTTATCTCCCAGTCTAGGGCACCCGATGCTGTGCTGTCTGCCCGTCCAGAATGGATGCTGAATTGCTTCCTGAGACCTGGCAGAAATAAAAGTTTTTGTAATTTATGTAATTTTTTTTGTCTTGGATTGTTGAGTGAAAACATTTTCAAAAATATTGTTTTTGGTACTTTTATTGAATGTCCCTTGTAGGGCAGGTTTCAGCATAGTAGAATTTATGGTTCTTCAGATTAAGACACGTCCCCTACAGGGGACGGAAATGAGTCTTTAGGGGATATAAGGCAACGTTAACCCTGTTCTTTGGAACCTGCTGGTTTTGAGCTGCGGGCTGCAGTTCTCCTGCAAACGTTTGACGTGGTCCGACGTTGTTCCCGACAGCAGATTTTTCGCCAGGGAAAGACTGGGAGGGACTGTTGAGTCTTGCGTCCTCGTTCGGCGGTGGTGAGAGCACTCCGCCCGTGGCGTTCCTTCCGCACACGTGTGGTTTTCTTCTCAGGAAAAGGGTTCTGCGGAGGTTAAGCCAACGTTTTAACTTAAGTGTCGGTTCTCAATGTTTGCAATCCCGAAGAACTACAGTTCTCTTTCTGCAACCCTGGCATTCGTGGCTAGACTTGCTGACAAAAAGCGCACAACGAGTCCCATGTGCGGGCAAAGCTTTTAATTACGCCTTCGATTCCAGCTGAGTGTAAGGTACCGGAACAGTTCCGTAGTCGCTGTGAGGCGTCGCCCACTGTGTGGCTGCTGTTACATTACAGGCATTTAGCGGACGCTCTTATCCAGAGCGACTTACGCAACATTACACACAGCATTTACACTGTATCCATTTATACAGCTGGATATATACTGAAGCAATTTCGGTTAAGTACCTTGCTCAAGGGTACAACGGCAGTGTCCTTACCCGGGAATCGAACCTGCGACCTTTCGGTTACAAGCCCAGTTCCTTACCCACTGTGCTACACTCCGTTGTGATTAGTGGAATAGACGCTCGTGATTTAAAAGCGGTGAGCCGAACGCGTGTGCTCGAATGCAGTCGGACAGCAGTTCTCACGGCGCTTTGTCATGGTGTCTTTGAGTGGCCTGCCCGAGGCCGGGCTCGGGTTCGACGGATCGTGTGGCTTTTTTTTTTTTTGAAAGCGCAGGCTTCCTGTTTTGCCTTCCTAACTGGAAATGGCGAAGGTGGCGTTGTTGGCCCAGGGCCCCCGGGTTTTTTTTTTCCAGTAAGCGAGCGGCCAAATGCCAGGTTTAAAAAAAAAAAAAACAAACAAAAAAAAAAACAAAAAACCTTTTGGTGGCGTTTCTGAATTTCGACCAGATGCGCTGGCGAGCCCCATTCTCGTTTTTTTGTTTGCGCGGAGTGGGGGGGGTGGGGGGGGCGATTGAGTTTCGCGGGAACGCCGGCGCTTTTTCAGAAGGCGTAAAACGAGCTCGCGGCAAACGGGGGCGGGGCCTCTGGGACCGGCGGGACCAGGTTGCGCTCCCTCGATTTGCCTGGTTTTGCGTTTGTGCGTCTGTTTTTTTTTATTTTTTTTTATTCGATTGACGGAAGTCTGTTTGTTTTTGTATCGGTTGCTGAATTATTGAATTGGCGTCGCTGGGAACGTGGGAGTACGACTTTTGACAGGTTTTGCAGCATGTTGAGGGAAGACTAGAATGGGGGTATTCCAGCCACGCTTACTTGGAAAAGTGTGGTTTTTTTTTTTCTCTAGAAATTTGGTGCTTCTGCAGCCTGAGGGGGGATTTCTTGTTCCAGTTGCTTTTGAATTTGAATATTTGTAACGAGTCTTCTATCTGAAATTCTCTGCGTGCAGGGAGAAAAACACGTGTAACCATTTGTAGTTTTGCGACATATATTAGTATTTCTTTTTTTTTGTGGTTTCAGTCGTCGTTTTCTTGTAAATCGGTTGAGTACAGGAGCAGGGATGCCACCAGGGATTTTTGGATCTCGCAGAAAATTTCTGTGTTCTCATTTTTTTTTTTTTGAGGGGCCCCTCTGTCAGTCAGGGCCCAATACGGACGCCCCTTTCATCACAGTGGCCTTTTATGCGGAGAGCGGCTTCAAGCGGGGGGCGGGTTCTGAAGAGCTCTGAAGAAAGCGTTTCTCGCGTCTCTCGGCGACCCGTCGTTCGGTCGTCGTCGGCGGCCGATTGGTCCGGGGCTCCACCCCTTTCTCCTCCGCTGGGTGGCGTGTCTCGCAGGTCTGCGCCTCAGCTGGGTGGTGTGATGGAGGCGTGGCGCTCTCTCTCTCTCTCTCGCTCTCTTTTTCTCTCTCTCTCTCTCTCTCTCTCTTTCCCTCTCTCTCTCTCTCTCTCTCTTTCCCTCTCTCTCTCTCTCTCTCACTCTCTTTCCCTCTCTCTCTCTCTCACTCTCTTTCCCTCTCTCTCTCTCTCTCTGGCTGTGAATAACTCAGCCGCAGCTTGGGGCGTGCGGATTGCCTTTCCCAGAGGGGCAAGTCGGGGAGGGCACCTGGGGACGATGGGTAGAGGGTGGGCGGCAAGTGAACAAAGCCAACAGCGTTGCAAAAGCGCCGCGTTTCGTGAGCCGGCGCTCGCGACTCGCCCCTAATCGTCAGCGGACTCGGGCAGACGCCAGGCTGGCCGGGGGAGGAAGCGTGAGGTCACTTCCCTTTCCCGGCGAATATTCCACGTTCGGCGCGCGTTCCTCTGCCGGGCCTTTGTCTGTTTGAGGGCATGTATTTTTTTGGCGCGGCGGACTGCCGGTGACCTGGAAAGCGTTTTTTTTGAGGCCCGAGGTCGCTGGCGCCCGCACGCGATTGACCGCGCCCTGCGTTTGGGTGACTGAGCGCGCTCAGACCGCATAAAAGTTTGCAGTTGTAGTAATCTGCAAAAATAAATTTTCCCTACTCATAGCAAACATGTGAGAGTGTGGCGTCTGCAGAAAGGCAGATCCAGCAGTAGCGCTATTTCACGGGCGTGTCTCCTGCCACCCAAGTAGCAAGCAGCACAATGGGTCCACTTAAGGGTTTACCAGGAAGGGCGCTTGTGTGGTAGGCCCACTGCGAGGAGGAGGGAGGGGGGTAAACAGAGATTTTTCAGGGCCCTTCCCCCTTCTCTGGGGCAGCGAGGCTACCACACTCCTCCACACTCTGTCATGTTTTGTGTTTATTTTTTTCTTCCCCCCCCCTCTCCTGACAGCCTCTCCCACATGCTGCAGTCATACCCCCCCCCCCCCCCCCGGCAGCCAGCTGTAGCGGGGGGGAGTTTCACGGTGAACAGTCAGTTATTAAAACGACGTTACTTTCTGCCGCGACCTTCCTGTCAGTATTTCTTTGTGTCCCTCGTCGCGTGTGAAATTCGAAAAACCGGCGTGTGTTTTTAAAAATAATTTTATAATAAAGCACTCATCCGAGTCTTTAGCGGATTCACCCCCCCCACTAAGTGTTTTTGCAGAATTGAAATCACAGAAGACTGGAACTCACGGAGAGCTGAACTTTCGTCTGAAGGCGAGAGTTCCGTTTTTGGGACGAGCCGAGCGCGACGCGGCCTTTTCCTGAGAAAACTACGCCGCCTTCGGCTTCCGCTGAAGCGGACCGCGAGAACCTTAGACGCATGCCCGTTCGTTTAGAGGGTTTTAAGGGGCGCTGTCCAGTCTGGTCTCTCGGCTCCAGGTGGGTCTTTTGAAGAGGCCTGTTTCCCCCCCCCCCCTTGCTGTCTACAGCGTACATACCAAACCTTTTTCAGCCCACTGGAAACTATAGAAGCCAGGGACCGAGGCCTTCCCTCCCGAAATTTCACCGCAAAAATTTGCCGTAAGTTGACGTGGTGAAACACAATA